>NW_026000170.1:4487247-4540215 GCF_001458135.2 Marmota marmota marmota | reverse complement strand
TTTTTTTTTTTTTTTTTTTTGGTGACTTTGTCTAATATAAGATAACTGTAGTTATGTGGGTTAGTCTCTGTGTCCTCTATTCTGTACCATTGGTCTACAGGTCTATTTTTGTGCCAATACCATGCTGATTATGTTACTATTGCTTTGTAGTATAGTTTAATGTCTGAAATAGTTATGTCACCAGCTTCACTCTTCTTGCTAAGGATTGCCTTGGCTATTCTGGCTCTCTTATTTTTCCAGATGAATTTCCTGATTCCATGAGGGAATGTCATGTATTTTGATTGAGATTGCATTGAATCTGTATAGTGCTTTTGGTAGTATGGTTATTTTGACAATAGTAATTCTGCCTATCCAAGAACAAGGTTAGATCTTTCCAATTTATAAGGTCTTTTTAAATTTCTTTCTTTAGCATGCTGTAGTTTTCATTGTAGAGGTCTTTCAATAATAAGTTTATCCCCAAGGGTTTTTTTTTTTTTATTGAGGCTATTGTAAATGGGAGAATTTCCTAGTTTCTCTTTCAGAGGATTTGTCACTGTTGTACAGAAATGCCTTTGATTTATGGGTGTTGATTTTATATCTAGCTAATTTGCTGAATTCATTTATTAGTTTTAGAAGTTTTCTGGTGGAATTTATTACTGTTATGCCTTGTTTATGTATGATTCCCTTAATCAGTATGAAATGTCCATCTTTATCCCTTTTGATTAACTTTGTCTTAAAGTCTACTTTATTTGTTATAAATATGGAAACCCCTGCTTGTTTATGTAGACCATGTGAGTGGTATATTTTATCCCAATATTTCACCTTCAGTCTGTGGGCATCTTTTCCTAAGAGATGAGTCTTTTGAAAGCAGTATATTTTTGGATCTGTTTTAATATCTAATCTACCAGAGTATGTCTTTTGATTGGTGAGAATAGAGCATTAACATTTAGGTTTATTATTGAGACATGAATTGTATTAACAGTCATTTCTGTTTATTTTTGGTATTTAGCTTGACTTGGTTTCTCCTTTGGTTGGCTTTTCCTTTACTGTAGTTCTTCCCTTCACAGATTTTCATTGTATTGCCTTTTATTTCCTCCTCGTGGAATATTTTGCCATGAATGTTCTGTAGTGCAGGATTTCTTGCTGTAAAATTATTTTATCTTTTGTTAATCGTGGAAGATTTTTATTTCATTGTCAAATTGGAAGCTTAATTTTGCTGGATATAAGATTCTTGGTTGGCATCCATTATCTTTCAGAGCTCAGTATATGTTGTTCCAGGATCTCCTGGCTTTGAGAGTCTGGGTTGAACAATCTGCTGAAATCTGAATTGGTCTTCCCTTTTAGGTAATCTGATTTTTCTCTCTTGTGACCTTTAAAATTCTATCCTTTTTTATATGTTAGGTGTTTCTATTATAATGTGTCTTGATATAGATTTGTTGTAATTTTTTACATTTGGTGGCCTATAGGCCTCTTGCATTTGATATTCCAATTCATTCTTAATGCTTGGGGAACTTTCTGATATAATTTCATTGAAAAGATTGTGCATTTCTTTGGTTTGAATCTCTGAACCTTTCTCTAGCCCAATAAATCTTAAATTTGATCTTTTGATGGTATCCCATAATTTTTGGATGTTTTCTGTTCATGGTTTCTTACCATTTTCACTGTGAAGTCAACTTTATTTCCAAGATTGAATATTTTGTCTTTGTTGTCTGAGGTCCTATCTTCCAAGTGATCTAGTCTGTTGGTGATGTTATCTATTGAGTTTTTAATTGGCTTATTATTTCTTTCATTTCAAGAATTTATTTATTTATTTATTTTATAGTAGCTCTATCTCTTTCTGGAAGTAATCTCTTGCAACTTGTATTTGCTCTCTTATATCCTTGTTGGTGTGATTGATTTTTGCCTGTACCTGCTCACTTAGGTCATTCTTGAATTCTCAAGTCATTTTAGTTCTGCATATTCTGAACTCCTCTAACATTTCTCCTACTGTGCTATCTATGGATTCTATTGTTGTAGTATCTTGGTTTGTTAGGGGAACTTTCCTCCCTTGTTTTTTCATGATGTTTATGTATCTTCCTCTCTTGCAGTGTAGATCAAAGGTATTACATCTTCTGCCATATTGTCTTATAGTGTCCAAAGGTATTACATCTTCTGCCATATTGTCTTATAGGTTACCAATATCTCACCTTTAAGGGCGGAGATCATTATTACAGCACTCAATGTACCCAACCTTATATCAATTAGCTTCTATTTTTACATTTACAGTTTTGTTATTATAATCAGAAATGATGAGTGTGGTTATCTTCTACCATATAGTCAGTATGTTTGCATAATTGTTTGCAGTTTCTTATGGTAGAAGGGGGAACTGGGGGATTGGCTGAGGTGTTTATGAGGTAGGATGTGACAATATGGAGGTATTAGATTATATGACTAATGAAAGGGTAATCATAGAAGTTGTCCATTAGTTGAAGAAACAATAGATAGACAACCCCATGCAAGACTTCCTGTTACCTCAGCAACAAAAAAATATTATAACCCCTAGTAGAGAAACCTCTGGTGCAGCTAGACCCATAGGGAGGGACCTTGTTGACATCTTACCAGGTCCTTATTGTTGTCCCTTGATAGAAGCAGGAATATCCCAGTTTTGTGGTGGTGGCAGCCTCAAGCCTATATATACCCTGATGTTGGGCTATGGAGCCACACTTGGGTGCATAAGGAACCCTGGAACTGAGTAGGTGATGGGTGGCTCATGGGCCTCTCTTCAGATCTCCAGGCCACAGTGTGGTGGAGGGGGCGGGCCTCTCTCTAGACTCTTTTTTTCCCCCTCTCTCTTCATGCTGATTCTCTCCTTCTTCTATTCCTCTTTGCCAGTGTTTTTTCTTTCTTTGTATTCTTGGCATGCTTTCTAATGTGGAGCATCACATAATAGTTATATATCCAATTGCTTCTAACAGAAATGCAAATGAATTTTAAAAAGTCTTCAACAATAAATGTGTGCACAAACATATGTAATACAGTTTGATACACAGATTGGAAATACCTGTGATCCCACTATATTTATTTTAAAATATATCCACAGATCTTTTTTGATACTCTTCAAATTTATTCTGGTGAATCATTCTACACTAAGTGGAATTCAATGCATAAATCTAAATGTGCGGAAACTCTTTGATTCAGTTATTGTGTCCTGGATAACTAATACATATCATTATATATTCTAGATATTGGTGATATAGATATACAAAACCAAAAATAATCCAGCTCCTTCCTAATAGGATTGTTTGGTTAAGGGGTATTTAAATATACCTAAGGTATTTCTATTTGGGGATTTTTTATGCAAAATATATTTACTGTAAAAGGCAGGATATTCCTAAAATTAAAACATTGAAAAGTTAATCTATCCTTCTTTATGTGTGTGTGTACTCACACATGTATGCCCACATGTGAGTATGTAACAGAACTATTTGCTTTCAGGAATAATCTTCTCAATTTACCATTTCCTGTATCCCATGGATGTGGAGTTAAGATGGCTCTAAAAAAGAAGCAACTATGATAAAGCAGAATGATCAAGAGACTAGTCATGTGTCTTAGAGTAACAACTGTTTCTGGAAGATGTTCACGGCATAATGCTTTTGTTATGATTTGGATACAAAGTGTCCCCCATAAACTCCTGTGTTAATGCAGAAGTGTTCCAAGGTGAAATGTATGGATTGTAAGAGTTGTCACCTCATTAGTTCACCCTAGTTTGAATAGACTAACTGGTTGGTGACTGTAGGCAGGTTGGGTGTGGCTAGAAGAAGTGGTTTACTGGGAGTGTGCCCTTTGAGGGTTTATCTTCCCTTTGTCCCCTTCCCCTCTATCTCTCTACTTCCTTGTCAACATGAGCTGAGGAGCTATCCTCTGTCACACCATTCTGCCATGATGTTCTAGCTTACCGTAGGCTGGACTTGACCAACCGTGGACTAAACCTCTGAAATCATGAGCCACAATAAACTTTTGCTCCTCTATGTTGTTCTTGTCAGGTATTTTGATCATTGGAATTAAAAGCTGAGTTACACAACTCCATCCTAACCCCAGTGTTTTGTCTTAAAATTATTATTGCTGAGTAGGAATTGATACCACTACTCATAATTCCCAGTGATGTTCTAATTCCAGGATTCTTATATTTGTAAAGTAAAGGTGCAGTTATTCATAATTCTTTGTGTTTGAAAGTACCCCTCTCACTTGCTTCCTACATTAATACTCTATCTTTTCTGTTTTTATTAATGTGTGTCATTATTACTCTCCTTTCCATTTCTCCCCACTTACAATAAGAATCACATATGGGGTGGCTGTGCGCAGTGGTACACACCTGTAATCCCAGCGGCTCAGGAGGCTGAGGCAGGAGGATCACAAATTCAAAGCCAGCCTCAGAAAAATCAAGTCCCTAAGCAACTCAGTGAGACCCTGTCTCTAAATAAAATACAAAATAGGGATGGGGATGTGGCTCAGTGGTTGAGTGCCCATCGCTTCAATCCCTGTTATCTCCAAAAGAATAGAATCACATGGGGTGGAAAAGTTCTGATTTGTAAAGATATGCAATCCTCAATCAGCACAACAAAAGAAATGTTGACATTAATCATAAATTGAATCTCTGATCTTTATTTTTCTATTGTCAAAATGGGGTCATATTCCCATGAGTCAAGCAATTTTTACAAAAATCATATATTTATTGTGAGTTGTCTTTAGTCATAACTTTGTGCTATGATATCATTAAAGTCCTATCTGTATTCTTTGTAATTAAGTCCTTATCTGAAAAATGTGAGATTGTTACTGGTGTCTATCATTTCTTTAATAGATGTCTTCCTGAAACTTGTTTTCAAATTTTCATTTTGCTTTTCATGTTTTAGTCTGTGTGAGTGTGTTTGTGTGTGTGTGTGTGTGTGTGTGGAGAGAGAGAGAGAGAGAGAGAGAGAGAGAGAGAGAGAGGAGAATAATTGTTACTATAATACAGAAATATATATTTACATGATTACCATAATACAGAAAAATATTTTGAATGTTTTTATCGCCTGGCCTGATGTAATATTTTCCTCCTATTCTGTGTAGTCTTGACTGTTTTTGTTAACTGAATAAAATTTTTGTGTCTTCCAAGTAGTGGATGACAACTCTGAATCTGGTAACTCAGTTCTCAAGAATAAATAATCAAGGGTTGAAATATAATGAGGCATGATAGGTTGCAAATAAGGAACCAAAAAGTTGATAAGCAGAAAACAAACAAAAAAAATCACTGTCATATGATTTCTGTGGAAGAAAAACTAACAGAGTCTCAAGAGAAAGCTACAATATGGATAATTATATGCATGGTAGTTAAGAAGGGAATAACAGAGACTGGGCTGAAGTTATTGTGCTGTTCTAGCTGGCGGATAGAGACTGAGGGAGTAGTCAGTGCACAATGGGTAGGAGCCAGCGGGTTTGTAAATTACGCCTGAATGCCTCACATGCCCACCTTTGACAGGAAGTGACAAATACTCATGGCTGAGTTACATTTTACTGTGTAGAAATCATTCATTTGCTTGACATTGCTCTCCCACAAAGGGGGCCTTCTGTTGTTTCACCTTTGCAATTTAAAAATTTATAGTGAAATTATATTCTATTACTTATTATGGCTGTGTACCATCTTAGACTACCATTAATCACAAAGGCAGAGAATAGAAAAGAATGATTTCAATGGTGTGTCTCTTCTGCCCTGAAAAGAAGCAGGAAACCCAAATGCACAACAGGAAAGAATAGGGACTAGACAAAGGAGGGAAGAAAATGACACATATTTTGAGACCTTTTGTGTTAAAAGTTATAATAAATGACTCTGTAATTTGGGGCATCTGTATTGAATTTGTAATATATTATTTTGGAAAACAAAGCCAAAACTTGATTATGTAATGCTGTGTTATTTCTGCAGCTGGCACTATTGTTAGCAAATAAAAAAAAAACTTAATAATATCAGGAAAATGCCTCAGTTGGGCTTATTATTAAAAAAGTGATATTTTCATTTAGAGTTTTCACTTAGTCTCTTGATCTTACTTGATCACATTGGAAACTGAGAAGTCCTTGGCTTGGAAGAGCCCTTAGTTTTCATAGACCAATTTCTCTGAATGCTGTATGCATTCTGTGTGGTGCTTTTAAAACATAGTCGTGGATTCCTTTACACTCATTCCATCAATAGGAGGTATCTATATATCTTATCCCCTTTGAAAATGGGCACATTTTGTGATGTTGGAAATGGAATGGGAAATGATAGAAGTGACATGGTGCCACATACCTTCTGAGAGCAGGTCACACAAAGGCACCCCAGTTCCTGTACTGTCTGCTTGAAGACTCACTCTTGAAAGTTTTACCTCCCATGTGAGCAGTTTGACGACACTGCCTCGCTGGCACTATATAAGGAAGTCTAAATTGATACGCATTGGTGTACAAAAAGAATCATAGGCGCCAACTCTCTGAGTCCAAAAGGAGAAAGTTTTGCTCAGACAACCCCAGTGCTAGCATCCAGTAACACTCACTTATAGCCATAGCCATCATTTTGCTTTGACTGGATGAGGCACCCAAACTGTTACCACCCACAGGACCTCTTTATGAATAAATCAGTTCAGAGAAAAAAAGTGAATGATGTTTTTTAAAGCAATAATTTTGGGATGAGTTGCTATGCAGCAATAGATAACAAGAACCCTCTCTGAAACTAATAAAATGAAGTTGTTTCCTGTATTGCAGTACAGGTGAAGGCTGCAGGTAATGGTACATCATTGACACAAAGCAGGCACTCAGTCAATTAGAGCAATTTTACTAACAATTTTTTTTAATTCTATAAAAGCTTTATGAATAGAGAAAAACATTCAGTCAAAATTCCATCTCCCTAGTGTTAGAGGCATGAAATTTTCTATGACACTTGAGTTGGATCAGTTGAATAGATTTGTTTAAATCAATAAAATCTGTGTCAAGTCATAAATGCCTGGATTGGAAGAGTAGTTAGGTCTCAGTTGGTCTGTGCTTTCTCCCCATTTTGGATAATCCCAGACAACAGAGAGAGTATATTGTTCTGAAAGGAGTTTCCCTCCTCAATAGGGAAAGGCCTCCGACATCCTCACTTTGCTCCTGGATGCTTTTCCCTTCCTGTGTGTCTGTCCACCTCTGTCTGATGGAGCTGTCAATGGCAGGGTTCTCAGTGGTCACTCAGGGATGTTCTTTATGTGCTCTTGGGTTTTGCATCCCCAGAGTGCCTACGTCAGAGTAGGGCCCCTCGTGGATTCCATAATACTGGTTCATTTCTTCACAGTGTCAGCGAATATGTTTTTTCATACTTAAAGCAATAAATATTCACACCATTTTTGCTACCCCAATATCCTCTGAAGATTCATATGAGAGGTCAGTGATCAATTTTACAGTGATGCCTGCCTCGAAGCTCAGCTCAATGAAGAACTTATTTTAAGTAGGAAGAGTCATAATATCATGGCTTTCTACATAACAAATGTCACTTAATATTTAATAACAACTTGATATTTTAAGATTGATTTTAAACTTGTAATTTATCTTCCTGTTCTATTTTAGGTGCTTTATAAATTATTCACTTTATATCTTAATATAAAATTATGAAACAAACTCACCTAAAGAAAATTTTGTCATACTTTGTAAAAATCAAAACAATAAAACATTGGTTTGATTCTTTGGTTTAGATTAAATTACTCAATATTTGAAAATAGTGCCAGGCATATTGGTGTACTCCTGTAATCCCAGCCAATCGGAAGGCTGAGGCAGGAGGATAGAGAATTCAAACCAAGCCTCAGCAACAGGAAGGTGCTAAGCAACTCAGTGAGATCCTCTCTCTAAATAAAATACAAAAAAAAAAAAAAAGGGCTGGGTATGTGGCTCAGTGGTTGAGTGCCTCTGAGATTAATCCCCACCCCCACCCCCAAATGCTACATTTTAATACTGGATGCAAAGATGTATACTTCATATCAATTTTAATTTGGTATGTATGTATTTATACAACATATGTTTATGTGTACAGGTACAAATTCAGCATCTTATATGTTAGATACTAGACCAAAAATGGTAAATTACTTCAAAATAATCATGATGTTTTAGTAAATGCAAAACAGTAGAAAACAATTGTTTCACTAATCAGTTGTTCAGTTTGGGGGCCAACTAAATTTGGATTTCAATGCCATGTCTTGCAATAGTTTTACTACTAAACAGCTAGTAATGATGACTTAAACAACCTTTTGAAAATATGATTAATGGATTCAATAAGAAAGAATACCACATCATTGCAAATTCAAAGAAAAAAACTTAATCACTTCCCAAAAGCAACCTAAAATTTGAAGACCCAGTAATGATATGTTGATTGTTGGGCAATTTATTCTATTTTCTGAATTAGCCTCAGGGGAAAGATATGGATGCAATTGTTGTTGACTGTTTTTCTTCTGAGTGATATATGTTTACTTAATGTGGTTTCATGCCAAAAAAGAAAGAGAGAGAGAGAGAGAGAGAGAGAGAGAGAGAGAGAGACCATTAAAAAGGAGCATTCTGCTCAAAGAGTCCTTTGGAAAGCAAGCATTCATAGAAAATATTATTTTTAGATTTAAGCAAAAAAAATCTTTTATTTTCTTCCAGTTCCATATTACGCACAAAACATTTGCTTATAGTTATAGAATTTAGAGGAGTTCTGCCTTAAAACTCCATCCTGACAAGAATTGCATGAAAAGAATTTTGTCTACTGTTTCCCCCAATGTTTCACACAGCCAGTCTGTTTCTTGCAATGCTTATATTCACTAAGGCTCTAAATTATTTGGTATTGGTTAGAATAAAAGAAAAAGAAGCAGCAAGACCCAATAACACAAGCTTCTTTTGCTAACAGATTACATTTCAACAGGCTATTGTCTTGTGCCTCTCTTCTCATACAGATGATTTCTTTGGCCTCATGGTCATTTGAGTTCCGTCGTCCTTTGAATTTCTGAGTTTTTCAATAGTATCTTTGATTACTTCTTGCTGTTACACTGAATAAGGGCCACATGGTTCTTTCAAATAAATAATGGAACTAGGAGTGACTGTGGCTGATCTGTTGACTCATGAAATCATAGAGAAGATGTAGTATAGCTTTTATATTTCCAGAATTCAGAAAATACTCAAAGCCAAGTGGCTAATTGGTGGCCAAATCAGAGATGCTGGCATTTTGACACCACAATTGCCAATATTTTGATATGTCAAAAAATAGGACTATAAAAAAATTGGACCATGCTTTCTACTCAGGAATAATAAAATTTGTTAGAAGCAGTTGCTACGGAGGATATTGAGGATATTTTCAACCATGATTTTATTGTCCTATGTCACCCTTCCAGTTTGCCAGAGCTGAGCTACTATTGATTTTCAATTCACAGACTGGACTCTGTTGTTTCCTGTTCAAGTGAGACTGAAGAGCATTTCAGCAGCCCCTGCCCCTCACTTGTTGGGATTTAGTGCAAACCACTTTTTCCTGTCACTAATCACCGGTCTGTGTCATTCACGATGTGAACTTCCAATATTGCTATTATTCACCTCTAACCATTATCCCCTTAGTTGCTTCCGAATTATCTCCCTTCATTTCTGCACAGTTATAGCCGCCTTCTAATGTTTCTGAACCTGCTTGTTAGGATGATAATTTCTTCATACTTCTACCTGAAATCCCAAGATGAAGGTGTGGATTCATCAAAGTGATGGGCTTGTTCATGCTTTTACTAAACAGAGGAACTGGATTTGCTTTCCTCATGGTAGCCCACCTTTCTAGGTTCTGTAAATTTCATTACTGAGAGCCACTTCTTTTTCCTTCTTTGCGCATTCATTAATTTAATTTGGGTTATAATATAGACGCAAATCCATACCATAATCTTTGAACAGTACACTCAGACACCATTTTATATCTCCCCTGTGGCTGCTAAAGCAAGCTCTGAGAAAAAAATCCTTTGCTAGTTCACATTTGAGCCGTCTTCATTTCTTTCCACAGTTAAAACCATGTTGTGACATATTCTGAGAAAAGAACCTGTTCTTATTAAGGGTAGTTCTTCTTTTAATACAACAAAGACAAGGCTGCTTAGGGATATCTTGAAAACCCGGAAAGCTCCTTTTGACAGGATCATCAACGTGGGCAGCAGGCAACAGTGGATTATATAAGGACTGATTGGCAAATACCTAATAGAGATGCATCACAATCTCTCTGAACTTTAAATGCCTTACCTGGAAAAAGGAAGATAAAGAGATCTATCTCATGAGTCAGTTGATAGAAAGAAAGTGATGAATGTAAATTAACTAGCACAGTCTTCCTACGTGTTCCTTTTATTTCTTTCTAAAAGTATCTGACATCCATCATCACTAAAAGTGTATGGTGGACTATCATTTTTCAGAAGTTGTTTTTTGCTGGTTGAAGATTATATATATTTGTTTCGGTATTTCTTTTTCTGAAAAAGTATTAATTCAAATAATACTTGTTTTAGTCAGTGCCTATTGTAAGCCAGATTGTTGCTTAAACATCAGGATGAGGGAAGGGAAGAAGCATAGTTATTGCAATATTATAGGGCAGGTTTAGGAAAGTGTTAGGCATAAAATGATAGGAAAACATGCTGGAGAATATCATGCCAAGTGAAATGAACCAATCCCCAAAAACCAAAAGCTGAATGTTTTCTCTGATATGCAGATGCTAATTCACAATAATGGGGAAGGGTTCTAAGGAAGAATAGTTACTTTAGATTATGTAGAGGGGAATGCAGGGAGGGGTATGGGTGTAGAAAGGATAATAGGATGAATTGGACATTATTACCCTATGTACATATACAACTATATGACCGATGGGATTCCACATCTTGTATAACTAGAAGAGTAAGAAATCATCCTCCATTATACTTAGGAAGTATCAAAGTACATTCTACTGTCTCATATTAATAATTAAATTTAAGAAATTTAAAAAAGGGAAATTCACAAAATACTAATAATTTCTAAAGGGAAAATCAATTCAAAATTGCCCACTGAGAATATACCTACAAGTAGGATTGAGAAAATCATATTTCATATTTTGCTGGAAAATATAAAAGCATATCATTAACTTACAAAGATTTTAGGAAATGGAAAATACTCCTGAACAACAGAGAGTAGATGGATGGGATGAAATCAGTAGGATTATCAAAGAAAGAAAAAGAGAAACCCAAGATATCAGGAAGTAATTGATGCTGAGCGTACAGGCACTTTACATGTATTATTGTTTAATCCTTAATGAGGTAGATGCAGTTACTTTTATCTTAATCTTTTAAGGGTTGAAATTGAATCCCAAAGTGATGACATGACCAGTCTAACATCACAGCCAGAAGTGGAGAAGCTGGGTTTGGAAACCATGCAGTTTGGCTCCACAGTCTGTGCTCCTAACCACGGCATTTTACTAGCTCCTGATGGAAATGTAAGCAAAAGTGTAGCCAATTATCCCCTTTAGAAAAAAAACACAGATTTCAAAGTCAGCAAACATAAAGAGCAGGAAGTCTTTTTGAGGTTTCTATTTTGGCAGTTGAGTAGGTGCTTGTGCAAGTTAATAAGGTAAAATTCTGGAAGAGATGTATGGAAATTTTTAGATTAGAAAAAGACTCTCGAGTGTTTTAGCAAGTATCTATAAAATTGAAATAATAATTTAATATTAATTAACATGTTTATAGTAAAAGTATAGTTTACATTACAATAAATGTTTACATAACCTACTAGCTAATTCTAATAATTTTTGTTGAATTATTTATAATGTTACAGATATGAAAACCTTAGTGCATGATTTTTTAAAGAAGGGTCAGTGAACCTCATGATCTCTGTGGTTCATGAGAAAAAAATGACACAGGTCTAAAAGGATTAATCACTCTACTGAATCTTTTGTGAATAATCAAAATGTTTATTTCGTCTGTAAATTATATTTCATTCCATTCCATTGCCTTTGTGGTCTACAATAATATCTAGAGAATAGTGATTGCTCAATAAAACACTTGAATGATAGATTAATTCAAATATACATTTGTTTAAATTAATAAAAAATTGGTAGAGACCATATAAAACAGTTTTTCTGAATTTGAATTTGTATTCTTTCTCTCTCATTGTTTAGTTTTTGAAACAAAAGATGAAATATAGTACTGTTTTATAAACACTAGTACAATTCCTGAAGGAACCATGTTTTTAACTTGTTAGTGAATTTTATGAGCTACTTACTTAATCATGTTTAAAATTATTGAAACTTGCTAGTAATATTTTTTTTTAAAGATTGACTTTGTAAGTGTTCAGAGTTTCAGGCTTTGACATCTGTGTGTGTGTGTGTGTGTGTGTTTGTGTGTGTGTTCGCATACACATATGTACATAAAAACACATAGTTACATTTGCTTCCTCTTGACATTTTCAAATGTCATCTTAATATATTAAATGCTATTATACAATAATAAGAAATCTGTTTTTTCCTCCTGAGAAATGTGCTTCAGGGAGTCTGAATGAATTTTTTGGCTGAAAATACTAAAAATGAGCCAAATATAATTAAAATAGTTTGATAGAAACAGGGAGTAAGACAGATAATTTCTTTTCTGTGTTTATAATTCTTTATTTAAAAAAAATGGAGAACTATTTTTCTCTGGCAGAGAGGATGATGAACATTCCTGCTAAGAAGAAAATATTCAGATTACCACACCTGCGTTAATTTTGTTTTCTTATACATTGCAAAGACAGTGTGCTCCAATTTTAAACAACCTGAAGGGGAAACAGGTGGTATTAAAATTTTCAATTCCTTAAGCACTGCATATATGTTTTGAACTTTTTGAAATATCATATGAGTAGTGATTAAGATCATCTCATTTTCTTAGTGTTCTAGAATATCTTAAGTTGATTCTTAGAATATTAAGATATTTAAGAAGTCCTTTTACTTTCCACAACTTTGCACAGGTATTATCACTTTTCCTTGATCAAAACAAAAAACAAATAGAATGCATTATTTTAAAATCATTTTTAAACCATATCTTTGATTGATGGAGTCACTCAAATGTTTAAACTCGCTATTCTATGAGCTTGTAATAAAGTATTTGTGCAGGCAACTACCAAACAGAATTCTAATTCAGGATTAATAAGACTGCCAATGTAAAGTCTCCGTTCCTTGTTTATGACAAAACTTTGCCTCCACAACTGACTATAAAATGGAGAATGGTAATAATGTTTTTGTGTCTGTGTTTCAAAAGAGTCCATGTAAAAAGAATGAATGGATCTGTATTTATTAGGACAGCAATCCATATAGAATTCTGGAGTAAGCAAGGGAACAAAATTGACAATGGAAAAAATAATTAACAATTCTTTGGAAAATAAAAGATGTTAAAATGCAAAAATATTTTCTCATTCATTACTAAGTGCATTTCCCAAACAAGGAAACCATATTTTTGTCTTGATGTCTTTTTATAGTCTTAGGTCATGAAGCTCTAGCTATGATGTCATGTATCTTACAAAATCTCCTGGTCTGTCTGCTCAACTCAGTACTTTTGAACTCCTAATCACTCACCACCTATTTTTTCATATAAATACAGCTATTGAAGGACTCATTCATTTTTAAGATATCTGTTGACAGTTCACAGTGACCACTGTTAATAATTCAAAGGTGATTGACAGCATCCCTCTCCTTCCAATCAAACACTTTAGCTACAGATATTAGGAACAGAATACTGTCATATCATCTTTCATCTCCTTAAATAAGAGGTGACCTCACTCTGTGGTAGAGTCTGTAGATAGAGCCCTGTCTTTAATCTCTGCTTTGTGATAATGAGGTGAGTCCCTCCCAATCCTAATCTTAGTGTGGCTAATGAGATTGCAAAGTGAATTCCTGACAAACATCTCTACCCTGCACAATGCAGAGCAAAGATATTGCTTCTACTCACTGGCTTCTTTGGACGCTGTGTGGGTGAATACCTGTCCTCTTCTGTGTAGTATGTATAGGGACACCTGTGTGGGGAGACCTGTGAAGGAGGTGCACAAAGGACAGACACACAGGGAAGGTGCAGACAGACAGAAGGATGGCAGACAAAAAGGTGCTTACCCCTCTCTGCTGTCATCTTTAATAATCCAAAAAGTTACATATTACCCACCACCAATGACTACATTTTAGCCAGTATTCCTTTTAATCCTGAGTGCTAGCTAACTGAGATAAAGTCCAGGTTAATGCAAATACAGAACCTCTTTCCTTCAAAGGATGTCACTATGTAAACCATGTAGTGCATTTGCAGTTATCTTAATAGCTTCATTGGGGAATTGCTGGACATTCCAATTGTGGGAATCAGGGCACCAGTTACCCCCTGTGAGTTTGCTCACCAGGGGAACACTTCCCTGTCTATTTCCATGGTCAGAATACCTACAGTAGCACATAAGCAGAACTGAACAGAATAGCAACACAAAACTTTGTACAATTAAATTGACAATTGAAGCACCGCCAACAATAATTGGCCAGCAAATGCAATTTGAACCTGAATAGGTTAACTACCTTCTAAGAAAATAGGAGATTTAAATAGAAATCAGAGTTTCAAAACAAAAAATCTCAAAAAATGTAAGACACATGCCCAAATTGTTTGTCAAATCCAAAACTAGGAATGTCTCAAATTGAATGTGAGAAAATAATTAAGAGAGCAAAATTGAATAACATATATGTTGGGATTACCAGGTTAAGTTTAAACAGCAGCTGTGATAAAAATGGTCAACAACCAACTATGAACACTTAAAATAAAATAGAGTCTTGGCAAAGACTTGATAAAGTAGTAGCAGGTTGAAATTTTAGAGCTAAAAAAAAAGTATAATAAGCAAAATAAAAACCTCATTAAATGGTTTAAGCAGAATAGACATGACAGAGGAAGTAATCCGTAAACTGGAAGATAGACCGACCAATAAAAATTATCTTATTTGAACAACAGAAAGAAAACAGATTGAAGAAGTGAACAGTAAATTATGTGTAGCAATTAAAAATACCTAATAATTGTGTCATCAGAGTTTCTGAAAGAATAATTAAAAAAAGATAAGACTGAAAAACATTTTTGGAGAAATAATAGCTTAAAAGTTACCAGTTGTGACAAAAAAATCACAAACTTATAGAACCAGCCCAAATAGACAAACTCAATTTCATGCTTGGACATGACATAAGCAAACTGCTGAAACTTTAATTAAAAAAAAAATCCTGAAAGCACCCAGAGAGAAATGAGCCTTTCATTACCTATCACTATATTTGAATAACAGTTCAAAATTTTGTTGTTCAAATTTTGTTGTTCAGAAAGTTGAATGACAGTTTAAATGACCTCTGTCTTCTCATTAGAAACTAGAGGTCAAAAGTGAAGTGCACATTCTTGTTCACTACCTGAACAAAAGCACGTGATCAACTACTGAGCTATACCACAAGCTATCCTAAAGTTTATTTTAATGCAGGATTTCTATAAAGGTCCTATTATCATTACTTTTTTTTCTTAATATGCATATTCCTTCTACAGAATGTAAATTTAAATGTATTATTTTGGCCATTTAGAATCCTGAAGGCATGAAACATTCTGTTAAGGTTTTAAAATAAGTACATTTAAAAATTTCATCTTTCTTTCATAGAAATTGTATAAGTGAAAAAATTCAATCTTCAGAAATCAATTGAAAACCACTAGTTTAGAGATTTAAACTAAAAAAGTATATTCTAGCTTTTTAATTCTTTACAGAAATAAAAAAAGTGTTGCAACTAATATATGTGGAAATGTCCTTAAAACTTTGCTTTCCTATTTATTTATTTCTCTTTGATATGAAGTACCAGTAAAGAAATGACACATTCTCCTTTGCAAGGCCACCAGGTTCTTGTTAGGGTAATGTGTTAGGTTTTTTCCATCAGAACACATCAAGGCACTTATCAGTGAGTTATAGAATTCAATAAGAACTTGATAAGCATCATTTTGTGAAGAGCCACTCAAGAATTTGTGTTGGAATTAAAATGTGTGGATAAAAAACAAAAAATAATAATAAATTAGAGATATCTCTAGGCAAGAATAAATCAAATATGTGATCATGATAGATAAAGTAGCTAAAGTTCATACCCTGCAGAGAGAAAACTGATTTGACTTGATTTGAAATTAGAAAAGAAACAAAAATGTAATGCTGACAACAGTGTTGAGCAGTCAAGGGCTATCAACACTTAGTGACAGAGCCGTGTAAATGTGTGCACATTTATATGTCTTTGGTATCCATGCACAATCAGCTCCTGAATTTGGTTTAATTTCATGGCTGTGAAAACCCACAGGATTGTCAATTATCAGTCATCAACTGAATGCTTTACTTTTTGGAAAATGGAGATTTTGTATTACATAAACCCAATCATAGAAAAATTTCCTAATAAATTCTCAGCAAACAAATAAAAACATGACCAAATATCTATCTATCTATCTATCTATCTATCTATCTACTCAATATATATATATATACATATATATATATATATATATATATGCAAATAAATTATATATATTTAATGAATCAGAGCACTGAAAGCCTTCAATAGCATAGCCTTTGTGTGCTTGTTCTTTTATTTTGCTCCTAACAAAGGTAGGTCAATAAAAGGAGGAATATGTTCAATTCATGCTAAAAAAAAAAAAATCAACATAGAACCAGAACAAAACAAACAACATAAATGCACACTTACAAAAAAATTTTATGACACGTGAAAACAATTTAGAAATCAGCTATTAATAAAATTTTTATTTTTGTGGCAATGGTATTGAACTCAGGAGTCCTTGATGGAAATCAAACTATACTATAGTCCTTTTAATTTTAATTTTGAGACAGGGTCTCACTAAGTTGTACAGACTGGCTTTGACTGTGCAATTCCCCTGCCTCAGTCTCCAAGTTGCTCAGATTATGGGCATGTGCCACCAGGTCCTATTTAAATTTTATTTAGTGTGACAGTGTATCCAATTAAGATGCTCAAATAATTAATGCAATTAAACATAGTTGGTCTATATATTTTATTAATTTTAAATCAACATATATGGTTGTAAAACATATATTTTAGTTTAATTTGTGTTTTTTCAGTCAAATGTTTTCCCTGTATAGCACACAAATTGGGTTATACATTGTGCTTTATGATAATTTCTCTAATGGTAAAGTTTACATTTTATATTAATGTATCACTTTTGTAAATATGAATTTTTATGTTCACAGAATAAAGATTTGTTAATAATGTTTTTTTGATATATGATATTTAAAATTATCACCTTTATAGCATTTCTATAACTATCCTTTGTGTAAGCATTTTAAATTTTCACAAAATGTGCCCACCCATCCCACCACCACCCAGGTGCACAGGTAGAGTGATACAAATATCACAAAATGAGTGTGCTACCTCTGAGTGTGTCTAAATCCTTTTTCTCACAAGTAACTACTATTCAGATTTTTGTCACTAAAAAGCAATTTTGCCTAGTTTTATGTTTATTTAAATTAAATTATTTTGTGATTATAGATCCTCTGCTCGATGTTGTTTGTGACATTTGCCATTTTATTGCTGCTTGTACAGTAGTTTTCTTCTTGTCTTTGTTTTATAGTGTTGCATAAATAAATAAGCACATAACATTTTTCATTGAATTATTGATAGACATTTATCTGAGTTTCTTAGAAGTAGAATTAATTGACATAAGGCAGAATCATACTAAACTTCAATAGAATTTACAAAAGAATTTTCCAAAATGCAGAAATCGATTTTTATTGCTACCATCCATGTGTATCTTGGTTACTTCATTTTCTTGCCATTATTTGATTTTAATAGTTTTGTCTGGTTTTTGTTTGTTTGTTTTGAGTTATAGCCATTATATTGGATTTGCAATGCTACATCATGGTGGGTTTAATTTGCATTATCTTGTTATTGGATGTTGTTGAACAATTTTTAACACATGCATTAGCTATTTGAGTAACCTATTTTGTGAAATGACTATTCAAACCTTTAGTGGATTGTCTATATTCTCATTAATTTTGTTGAAATTTTGAGTATAACATACCAATGACTTTCTTGTTTAAGGTATATAATGTACATATATTATCTCAATATGTATCTTTCCCTTGTATTCTTTCAACATTCTCTTCATTTTAAAACATTCTCTTCATTTTTAAAACATTTTATTTTAAAGGCATTGAGACATATATAGAAAAATCACAAAAGTACTTCAGGAAAGTTTCCATATACCCTTATTACAGCTTTCAAACTAAAAAAAATAATATTAGTATGAAACTAATAACTAAATTAGATTTTGTTTGAATTTTAAAATGTTTTCACTAATATTGCCATGTTTTCACTAATATTGCTTTTTCTGTTCCAGGAGTCAATTCAGAATTGCAATTATTTTTCCGTGTCTCCTTAGTTTCCTTCCATCTGACTCTTTCTCAGTTTTTCCTTTTCTTTCATGAGTTTAACGTTTTTTGAAGAACACTAGTAAGTTAATTTGAATTCTGCCCCTCAATCTGGTTTTCATTGATGATTTTTGATGATGTAATTGTGTTCCTTATTTTTTCTTGAGAATACCATAAAAGTAACTTTTCCTCCTCAGTGAGTCATAGTAGGGGGTATATTATGTTAAATTAAAAAAAGTCTGCTTGCTTGTCTGCATGCATTGAACTATATATATATTTTCTTGTTTGTTAATTTGCAAAATTGCATTGAGTACTGTTCATATTTATAAATCTTATTATTATGAAGTATAATGTGATGTTTTGATTTATATATATATATATATATATATATATATATATATACACACACACACACACACACACACACACACACACATATTGTATAATGATCAACTGAGGGTAATATTCATCATTTTTATTGAGTACATTCAAAATCCTTTCTACATTGCTGTGCTCCCTAACCCCAAAACCTCTGAACGACTTCTTCCTCTTGTCTCATTATATAAGTCTCTGCCTGTTGGCTGGTTTCTCCCTATTACCCCTTTTCCCTTTTCTACCCAGTCTGTAAATACTATTTTACTCTCAACTTCTATGAGATTAACTATTTTAGGTTCTACTCATCAATGAAATCATATGGGGTTTATCTTTCTGTGCCAAGTATATTTCACTTAACATGTATTCTCCAGGTGTATCCATGTTGTTGCAAATGAAAGGATTTCATGATTTTTTATGGCTAAAAAATAATTTCCACATTGTGTGTGTGTGTGTGTGTGTAACCTATTTTTTATCGACTCATTCATTGGTGGTATATTCTAAATTGTAGCTATTGTGATTGTTCAGTTATTTTTTAATATTAAATAGCCCTCATATTTTAGATTAAATCTAATTTTGTTGTGATATAGCTTGCAGTTTATTTAATACTTTTTAATTAGCTAACTTAATTCATATAAAGCTTATGTTGATGAGAGAAATTGCTTGTATTTTTTCCCTGTAATAGTCTTGTAAATATTTTTACTATAATCATTGACACATTGATTTTACAAAGTAAGAGGATTCACTGTGATATTTCTGTACATACATATATAGTGCACTGATCATGTACATTCACCCATTTTTCCACTCTCTTCTCTTCCCTTTCTGCCCTCCTCCTGGCCCTTCACTCTTCTCAGCCTCTAATAGCCTCTCTTTCTACTCTTGGTATTTTCAGGACTTTGTGTGTGTGTGTGTCTGTCTGTCCCCACATTTGAGATAGAACCTGCAATATTTACTTTTCTGTGTCTGGATTAATTCTCCCTAGAATGTCCTCCAGGTTATCCTTTTTACTGAATATGACAGAATTTTATTCTTCTATATGGCTAAATACTACTAGACTAGGTATATTTGCCAAATGTCCCTGATCTGTTCATCTGTTGATGAACACACAAGCAGATTCCGTATGTTCACTATTACATATACTTCTGTTATAAGCATAGGTATGTAGGTATTTTTTTTTGTATGCTGATATCATTTCTTTCAAATATATAACCAGGAGTTTGGTAGTTGTAACATATGTTAAATTTGTTTTTAGTTTTTTTTTTAAGAAACTCCATGAGTTTTTTTTTTTTTCCACAGTGGCTATACTAATTTAATCCTACCACCAAAAGTATATGAGTTTCATTTTCTCCAGGTCATTACTAGTATTATTTTATTTTAGTTTTTGATAATAGCCTTTCTAACTAATATCAGATGGAGTCTCATTATATTTTTGATTTGCATTTCCCTTATGGATACAGATATTGGGTTAGGGTTAGGGTTAGGGTTAGGGTTAAGTTGTTGAGTTCATTATATATTCTAGATATCAGTCCTCTCTCAGATTAATAACTAGCAAATATTTCCCTCCTGTTCTGTACGTTGTCTTTTCACTTTGTTGATTGTTTCCTTTGCTGTGCAGAGTTTTTAAATTGTCAATTCTTGATTTTGTTTCCTGTGCTTTTGTAAACAATGGTTTTCTCTGTTGAAAATAATTAAAGATATTGCCTGTGTCAATATCTTGAACCTCTTTCCCTGTGTTTTCCTCTAGTAGTTTCAGGTCTTACATGAAGTTCTTTTAAAATGTTTTAAATTTAATTTTATTTATACTCAGGATAGAACTCAGGGTGTTTTACCACAGAAGTATATCAGAGTCTTTTTTTTTTCTTATTTATTTTGAGATAAGGTCTTAATAAGTTGCTGAGGCTGACCTTGAACTTGTGATCTTTCTGTCTCAACCTTTTAGATTATA
Source organism: Marmota marmota marmota (assembly GCF_001458135.2). Taxonomy (NCBI): domain Eukaryota; kingdom Metazoa; phylum Chordata; class Mammalia; order Rodentia; family Sciuridae; genus Marmota; species Marmota marmota. Next base: position 4,519,514 of record NW_026000170.1, on the reverse strand, counting down.
GGTGTGAGCCACTGTGTTGAGACATTAAGTTCTGATACATATGGAGTTGATGTACAGGGTGAGAGGGTAGATATTTATTCTTCTGTACATGGATATTCAGCACTATTTGCTGAAGAAGGTGTCCTTTCTCCAATGTATGCATGTAGTAACCTTGTTGAAAATCAGTTTGCTGATGATGTGTGAATTCGTTTCTGGGTCTTCTATTCTTTTGCATTAGTACACATGCTAATACCATGTTGTCTTGACTACTTTGTCTCTGTAGTATGTTTTGAAATCAGTTATTGATATGCTTCTAAATTTGCTCATTTTGCTTAAGATTTACTTAATATTTTGGCTTTTTTGTGTTTTCATATGAACTTTAGGATTTTTTTTTTCTACTTCTATGAAGCATGTGATTTTATTTCTCCTTTTGGTAGTAGGGATTAAACCCAGGGGTGCTTAACCACTGATCCACATCCGCATCCCTTTTTTAACACATTTTTTTTTGAGATAAGGCCTCACTAAATTGCTGAAGCTGGCTTTGAACTCACGATTCTCCTGCCCAATACTCCTGAGCCACTGGGATTACAGATATGTGCCACCACACCCAAAGTGATTGAGATTTTGAAGGGGTTTTTTATTGAAATCAACATTTTAATAATGTTGATTTTCCCAATCCATAAACATAGTATCATCTTTTATTATCTTCTTAAATTTCTTTCTTTGGTGTTTCTGATTTTCATTGTAGACATTTTTCACATCCTCAGTTAAGTTTATTTCTAAGTATTTCTCATTTTTTTATTCTTTTTTATTATTTTGTTACATGTTTTTTATTTTTTATTTTTTGGTATGTCTATTGTGAATAGAATTACTTTCCTGAATTCTTTCTCAGCAAATTCATAGAAAGCTATATGATTTTTGCATGTTGATTTTGTTCTGTTACTTTACTGAATTTATCTGTTCTATTAGTCTTTCTGCAGGGTCTTTAGTTTTTCCCATGCATAAGATTATTTCCTCTTCAAACAGGAATAATTTGAACTCATCCCTTCCCCTTTGCATATCTTTTATTTCTTTCTCTCACTTAATTGTCCTGGCTAAAATATCTAGAATGATATTGAGTAAGAATAGTGAGAGTGAACACCCTTGTTTCCTTTCTGATCTTAGAGGAAATGATTTCAGTTTTTTTTCACATTCAGTATGATGTTGTAAATAGATGTGTTATATATAGTTATTATGTTCCATTATTATCATTCCACATGCAATCCTTCAAGATGTTTAGAAGGTTGTTGGATTTTATCAAATGTTTTTCTGCATCTATTGAGAATCATGTAATTTTTATCTTAATTCTATCTATATGTTGTATTATGTTGTTGATTTATATACTTTAAACTATCCTTGAATCCCTAAAATGAAACAAAATTGATTCTTGTGTATGATTTATTTGTTTTTTATTTTAAACTTTTTTTTTTTGGAGGTACTGGGGATTGAACTGGGCATGTTTTACCACTGAACTATTTTTCCAGTCCTTTTTACTTTGAGACAGGGTCTAGCTAAATTGCTGAGGATCTCACTGATTTGCCGAGCCTGGCCTCAAATTCATAATCATTCTGCCTCAAATTTAGATCCTTCTGGGTTGCTGGGATTATAGATGTGTACCATCCTTCCTTGCCTGGTGTATATTCTTTTAATGTGTTATTGAATTTGATTTGAAAGTACTTTGCTAGGGGTTTTTATATCTATGCTCATCAGGAATATTGATCTATAACATTCTTTATCTTTCTTTATTTTTATTTTATTTTGTTGTTGTTTTGTTAAGTCTTTCTCAGGTTTTAATAGCAGAGTAATGCTGACCTTGAATAAGTTTGAAAGGGCTATTTCTATTTTAATTTTATAAAATATTTTGAGGAAAACACTATTTTTCTTTTAAAGTTTTATAAAAGTCAGCAGGGTGGGAGGGAAAGGGAGGGAGAAGGGGAAAAGCATGGATGGTGGAAGCAGACCCTCATCATTATACAAAATACATGTATGAAGATGTGAATTTGGTGTCAGCATATCTTATATACAGAGATATGATAAATTGTGGTATAAAGGTGTATTAAGAATTGTAATGCAGGGCTGGGGATGTGGCTCAAGCGGTGGCGCACTCGCCTGGCATGCGTGTGGCCCGGGTTCAATCCTCAGCACCACATACAAACAAAGATGTTGTGTCCGCTGAGAACTAAAAAATAAATATTAAAAAAATTCTCTCTCTCTCTCTCTCTCTTAAAAAAGAATTGTAATGCAAATAATAATAATAATAATAATAATAATAATAATAATAATAGAGCTCATGTAAAGAAAATAAATAAAAGTTAAAAAAAAGTCAGCAGAGAAGACATCCAGTCCTGGGCTTTTCTGTTTTTAGACTTTTTAATTATTGATTAAATTTCATTACTTGTTATTTTATTCAGGTTATTTATGTCCTCTTGACTCAATTTTGGTAGGTTGAATGTGTCCAGGAATTTGTCCATTGTTTGTAGGTTTTCCAATTTGTTGGCAAAATAATCCTTAATGGTCCTTTGAATTTTTGTGGTATCAATCTTAGTGTTTCTTTTTTCTTTCCATCTAATTTGATTTATTCATCTCACCTTTTTCTTTCCTTTTCTCTCCATCAGATTAATTAAAGATTTGTCAATTTTGTTTATATTTTCAGAGAACCAATTATTCATTTTATTAATAATTTGTATTATCTTTTCATTTTCCATTTTTTTCTGGCCTGGTTTTTATCATTTATTTTCTTCTACTGATTGGGGATTTGTTTGTTCTTGCTATACTAAGACATTAAGATGCTTCTTTAGATTATTGCTTTGGCATAGGCAATTATTGCTATAAACTTTCTTGTTAATACTGTTTTTTTTTCTGTATCACTTAGGTTTTGATATGCTGTGTTTTCATTTCTGTTTGACTCAAGGAAGTTTTTAACTGCCACTCTTATTTGTTCAGGGGCCTTCTGATTATTTGAAAGTGTCTTGTTTAATCTCCATGTGTCTGTGACATTTCTAGTATTTCTTGCTCTTTATTTCTATTTTCATTCCATTTTGATCAGAGGAGATACAAGAAATAATTTCAGTTTGTTACGACTTGCTTTATGGCCTAATGTATGTATGTTCTATTCTAGAACATTTCTAAGAGCTGAAGAAAAGAGTGTATATTTTGCAGCTGTTGGATGCAGAATTCTGCAAATGTCTGTTAAGACGTTTTGATCTGTAGTATGATTTATCTCTAATTTTTTTTGTGATTTTTTCTTGTGACAACCCATCTATTGGTGACAAAGTTGTAATAAAGCCCCCCATTGTTATTGTATTGGGGTCAATATCTGCCTTTATATCTAGTACTCTTTGTTTCATAAAACTGGGTATACCATGATTTGGAATATATAAATTTATGATTCTTGATGAATTAGTTCTTGATCAATATATAGTGACATCCTTATTTTTAAAATTTGTTCTAATTATATGTGGCAGCAGAATGTGTTTTGATTGATTGTTTACAAATGGAGCACAACTTTTCATTTCTCTGGTTGTATGTAATGTATTGTTGCACCACATGTGCAGTCATACATGTACCAGGGTAATCATGTCTGTGTTCACCTCATTCTACCATCTTTTCTGCCCCCAGGTTCCCTCCCTTCCTCTCCCTCCCCTTAGCCCAAAGTTTCTCCATTCTTCCCATGCACCCCCCCCATTATCTATTTTTAGCCTTTTTATCAGAAAGAATATTTGACCTTCAGTTTTTGGGGATTGACTTACTTCACTTAGCAAGATATTCTCCAACTCCATCCATTTACCTGAAAATGCCATGATTTTATTCTCTTTAAATGCTGAATAATAGTCATATATATGTGTGTATATATATCACAGTTTTCTTTTCTATTCACCTATTGAAGGACATCTAGGCTGATTCTACAGTTTAGCTACTGTGAATTGAGCTGCTATGAACATTGATTTGGCTGCATCACTATAATATGCTGATTTTTAGTCCTTTGGGTATAAACTGAGGAGTGGGATAGCTGGGCCAAATGGTGGTTTTATTGCCAGTTTTGCAAGGAATCTCCATACTGCTTTCCAGATTGGCTGCACCAATTTGGAGTTCCACCACCAATGTATGAGTGTGCCTTTTTTCCCTACATCCTCAACAACACTTATTGTTGTTTGTATTTTTAATAGCTGCCATTCTGACTGGAGTGAGATGAAATCTTAGAGTAGTTTTGATTTGCATTTCTCTAATTAAAAGAGACGTTGAACATTTTTTCAAATATTTATTGATTGTATATCTTCTTTTGGGAAGTGTCTGTTCAGTCCCTTAGTCTGTTAAGTTCAGTTCCAAATGTCTGTTAATACGTTTTGATCTGTAGTATTGGGTTATTGACTGGGTTATTTATTCTTTTGATACTAAGCGTTTTGTTCTTTAGATATCCTGGAAATTAATGCTCCATCTGATGTACATGTAGTAAAGATGTTCTCCCACGTTGTGTGATTCTTCACATTATTGATCATTTCCTTTGCTGAGAAGAAGCTTTTCAGTTTTAATCCATCCCATTTATTAGTACTTGATTTTATTTCTTGTGCTTTAGGTGTCTAGTAGGTGAAAGGTCTCTGGTCCAATTTCTAGGTCGTTGATCCACTTGAGTTTTGTGAAAGGTTTAATTGCATTTTGCTGCATATGGATTTCTAGTTTTGCCAGCACCATTTGTTGAAGAGGCTACCTTTTCTCCAATATATTTTTTGGTGCCTTTGTCTAGTATGAGGTAATTGTATTTTTGTGGGTTTGTCTCTGTGTCTTCTATTCTGTACCTTTGGTCTATAAGTCTATTTTGGTGCCCATACCATGCTGTTTTGTTACTATAGCTTTGTAGTATAGTTTATGGTCTGGTATTGAGATACCTCCTGCTTTTCTCTTTTTGCTAAGGGTTGCTTTGACTATTCTGGTCTCTAATTTTTACAAATAATTTTCATGATTGTTTTTGTATTTCTATGAGGAATGCCATTAGGATTTTCTTTGGAATTGCATTAAATTGTTATACTGCTTTTAGTAGTATGGCGATTTTGACAATACTAATTATTCCTATCCAAGAACATGGGAGAACTTCCCATTTTCTAAGGTCTTCTTCAATGTCTCCTCAAATTATTCCATGAAGTAGAAAAGAAGAGACCCTCGCACACTCATTCTATGAGGTTAGTATAACCCTGATACCTAAGCCAGAGAAGCACACATCAAGGAAAGAAAACTTCAGACCAATATCCCTGATAAACATACATGAAAAAAATTCCAACTAAAATTCTGGCAAATTGCATACAAAAACACATTAAAAAGATCATGCATCATGATCAAGTGGGGTTTATCCCAGGGTTGCAAGGTTGGTTCAAGTTATGGAAATCAATAAACATAATTCATCATATTAATAGACTCAAATATTAAAATCCTATGATTATCTCAATAGATACAGAAAAAGTATTTGATAAAATACAACACCCATCCATGTTAAAACAGTAGAAAAACTAAGGATAGTAGGAACATATCTCAACATTATAAAAGCTATCTATGCTAAGCCCAAGGCCAACATTATTTTTAATGGAGAAAAATTAGAAGCATTCTCTCTAAGAACTGGAACAAGATAGGAATGCCCTCTCTCACCACTCGTATTCCACATAGTCCTTGAAACTCTAGCCATAGCAATTAGATAGATGAAAGAAATTAAAAGGACACAAATAAGAAAGGAAGAACTCAAACTATCACTATTTGACAACAAAATGATTCTATACTTAGAGTATCCAAAAAAACTCCACCAGAAAACTTTTAGAATTAATAAGTTACTTCAGCCAAGTGGCAGGATATAAAATCAATACAGATAAATCAAATGCATTTCTATACATCAGTGATGAGCCCTCAGAAAGAGAAATTAGGAAAACTACTCCACTCACAATAGCCTCAAAAAAAAAAATACAATACTTGGGAATCAATCCAATGAAAGAGCCATACAATAAAAACCAAAGAACACTAAAGAAAGACATTGAAAAAGACATTCTTCTCTTAAAGTTCATTTTTTTGGGGTAATTGTTTTTCAATTCTGTTTGCTTGGAATATCCTTTTCCATCCTTTTATTTTTGTTCTGTACATCTTTATAGGTTATTGTTGAGATTTGTTTTTCAAATGATTCAGCCAGTCGGCGTTTTTTAATTGGAGAATTAAGAACATTTACATTCTCAGTTATTATTGAAATGCATGGACTCGTTCCTGTCATTTAAAAAATTTGTTTCTAGTTGTTTCAAGTATATTTATTTTGTCTTGTATTGTTCATCTTTGAGATTTATTGATATACCATTTTGCTAATGTTTGATTCTTTCCTGTCTCTCACTTGTCTACCTACTTTTTTAAATGAGATCTTTCCTTTCATGTGCTCTCATGATGGGATTATCTTTAACTCTTATTCTGAGTGTAAGATTTCTTCAACCATCTTTGAAATGCTAGTTTACCAATTGCCTTTGTTAATGCTTATCTGGGAAGGTATTTATTTTTCTTGGATTCTGAGGCAAGCCTTGCTGGCTATGATAATCTTCATTGGCAGTTTTTTGTTTTTCTTTCAGGTATTAAAATATACATCCCTTGATGCCCCCCTGGCCTTTAAGGTTTCTGTTCAGAAATCTGCATTTGGTCCAGTGGATTTGCCTTTAAATATGACTTGTTGCTTCTCTCTGACAGATTTTAATATTCTTTCTTTATCCTGTACTTTTGATAATTTAACTACAATGTGTTTTAGAAAGGTTCTTTTCTGGCTGTCTTTTTTCAGGTTCTGAATGACCTGTATTTTTATTTCTTTCACAGGATTTTGGAAATAATCTACTATGATTTTATTGAGTAGGTTATCTATGCCTTCAACATTTAATTCTTCTTCCTTGAGTATGCCAATGAACTAAACATTCAATCCTTTAAATTTGAACTAGTGAACTGGAATGTTTTCTTATTGACTATCTGAATATAATATTTAGAAAAATTTATCTTCAGGCTATAATTTTCCTCCTTAGACTTGATCTAGTCTTTTTTGAGGCTTTCAATTTATTTTTTTTTAAATCTGACTTGTGGAATTCTTTATTTCCAAAATTTCATTTGTTCGTTTTTTCCAAATATTTATCTCTTTAAAAGTGTTTCATTCATATCCTATATTGTCTTTTAGTTCATTCAACTGCTTGTAGTCTCTTGAATTTCTTCACTTATTAAAAATGATTTATTATTCATCATCTCCACTTTGATATCTTTGGAATCTGTTACTAGAAAGTTGTGCTTGTTAGTACCATATTGCCTTAATTTTTCATATTTCTTGGGTTTCTTTTTTTCATTGATTTTATTTTTAAAATACACAACGATGGAATGCATTACAATTCTTATTACACATATAGAGCACAATTTTTCATATCTTTGTATATCAACTATGTTCATGCCAATTCATATCTTCATACACGTAGTCAGGTTTTTTTAGCATTACAATTCTTATTACACATATCTACCAAAATTTTTCATATCTCTGTTTATAAAGTAGGTTGACACCCAATTTGTGTCTTCATATATGTACTTTGGATAATGATGTCCATCACTTTCTACCATCCTTGCTAATCCCCTGCCCCCTTCCTTTCCCTCCCACCCCTCTTCCCTATCTAGAATTCATCTATTTTTCCCATGTTCCTCTTCCCTCCCCCACTATGAGTCAGCCTCCTTATATCAGAGAGAACATTCAGCATTTTTTTTTTTTTGGATTGGCTAACTTCACTTAGCATTATCTTCTCCAATGCCATCCATTTACCTGTAAATGCCATGATTTTATTCTCTTTTATTGTTGAGTAAAATTCCATTGTGTATGTATGCCACATTTTTTTTTATGCATTCATCCACTGAAGGGCATGTAGATTGGCTCCACAGTTTAGCTATTGTGAATTGTGCTGCTATAAACATTGATGTGGCTGTGTCCCTGTAGTACACTGTTTTTAAGTCCTTTGGGTTAGACTGAAGAGATGGATAGTTGGGTCAAATATGGTTCCATTCCTAGATTTCCAAGGAATCTCCATACTGCTTTCCATATTGGCTGCACCAATTTGCAGTCCCACCAGCAATGTATGAGTATACCTTTTCCCCCACATCCTCGCCAACACTTATTGTTACGTGTCTTCATAATAGCTGCCATTCTGACTAGAGTGAGATGATATCTTAGAGTAATTTTGATTTGCATTTCTCTTTCTATGTCAAAATTCGCATATCATGTTGGGATGAATATCTCTTCCAGTTTTATGTGATGGTCTTCTTGTTAAGCTGGTTTTTCCTGAAAGTGTTTATCAGGGTATTGTTTTGTCAAATGCGACTGAGGTTATTTTCAACTGATCCCATAGTGTGATCTCTGAGTCTTCCTTTGTTGCAATTCATGTGTTTGGGCATAGTGTTTATTATTGTATCCATAGAGATCTGCTATCTCAGAAAGCCTTTCAATCACTCAGGGAATTCAAGCAGGTGTGGCGTTGGTAGTAGATTATGGGGATTGTACCTACAATGAGAGTGGTAGCTCTTATCAGGTAATGGGGGTTTCCACAGACACTGTTGATATTGGGTTTGTTACTTGAAAATGATTCTGGTTCTGATCGTTAAGGCACAGTGAGAGGTCTGAAGCTCTTGTCTTCTGACTGAATGCTGTTGGATATCCAGGTACTTCATGGGGAGAGAGAGGGGGCAGAATCCCAGCTACCACTGTGGAATTCTCTAGTCTTATCAGAAATGCATTTGTAACACATATAACGGGACCCAAGTAGGTTCAGTTTGATCGGTGTTCTGTTTTTTTTTTTTTTTTTCCCTCCTCTGCTGTTATGTTGAGAGGTGTTTTCGCAGGAACAAAACCTCAGACTTCCCATACACTGTGTCCACCTGGGGATGGTTTAAACTATGCACTTATGTCCTTCCTATTCTTTAAGTAAAAGGGTTTGTGAAGCTTTATGCAGTACTAGGTAACGGCTAGAGCAGGGTAAAATTTATCCCATCTGGGCTGAAAGAATATTTCAGTGGCAAAGCACTAATGAACATGAGGTTCTAGGCTCAATCCCCAATAGCATGTAAAGCAAAAGTGAAAAAAGAAAAAAAGAAGAAAAAAATGAAAAATAAAAACCTGTAAAAATAAAAACTAAAAGCAAGTAGCAGGAAAAAGAAAACTGTATGAAAAAAATTAGTAAAAAGTAAAATAAAAAGAAAGAAAGAAGAAATTTTTTCTATTTGAGGTGCTTGAGTCAAGTGAATGATCATGGACTATGACAATAAAAGTTTCTGTCAATATTATTTTTGGCTCTGTGACCCAAGAACAGAGAATTTGTCCAGGGTTTCTTCACCCCCGTTTTTTCATTTGTGGTACCTGCCAGGTTCCTGGTGGAATGACCCATGTCAGCAGCTTATTAAAATTCCTCAGTTAAATCCCACACTAGAATGACTAGCAAGAAAAGCAGGTGCTCTGGGTATATATTCTTTTTCAAGCTTCTTATAAACTGAACATCTGGGGATGGGCCAAGGGCTGTGGCTATGGCAGGTCTCCAGATGCCTCTGTAGATATGGGGCAATTAAACCAAAAGTTCTGTGTTAGGGGAAATAGCAGGAGTAGAAGGAACATTACAGTCTATTACCCTCTGTCCTGGCTCTGGCAGTCTTGGCCCGCCTGTGAAACCACACACAACTGGTTATGCCCCCATCTCAAAGGGCAGATTTCCCAATCCCCAGTTCCATAGGGCAGTGCCCTCTCTTCCCCCCTGCCATGTTGCGGCTCACACTCCCCCCTTGGCATAGAACTCTCAGTGGGTTTGTGTTAAGACTATCTGGTGAGTCTATCACCCGCCTAGGCAATGCAGCAGAGTATCTGTGGGGTCCCAGAGACAGGCGTTTGCTGGAGACTCTAACCCCCAGAGCAGTTCAATTTTGGACACTATTATCCTTCTCAAGATGTCTCCAGGCTATATCATTATGGGGAATCTCTGACAGGTACAGTAAATTCTTTCTCTACAACTAGCGTGCTATTCAGACTGCAGCACTCTTATTTATGTGCATGTCTACAAGGGACAAGCTTCCTCACCTAATTGGGACTCCCACCTTTACCTCTCAGAGGAAATAATTTCCCTCCTCCTGCCTGGTGCCAGGTGGCAGGTGCTACTAGTAATCCTATTCTCCTGAATTTACCAGACATCTATCTCTCACTGTTGAATTCCAGTGTTCTCCCACAGCCACTCCTCTCTACGTGCAGCTATAAACTTTTTGCTTTTGTTCTATCAATTGGAGGAGCAAGTCCTCAAGTGCTGGTGCCTCTATGTCACTATCCTGCTGACATTTACAGACTTTTTTTTTTTTTTTTGGTAGTGCTGGGGATTGAACCCAGGGCCTTGTGATGCAAGGCAAACACTTAACCAACTGAGTTATATCCCCAGCCTTCAGAATTTTGATTATTATGGTTTAATCTTTCTTCATGAATGATTTGAAGATGTTTCCTCTTTTTCTATTTTTTAAAAAATATGTGTAAAACTTTTTTCCTCTAATGTTTGAGATAATTCACCAAATTCCTTTAATTCGAAGATTTCTTTATATAAATCTTTTTACTTATAGATTAATTTTTAATTAAATATAACACTCTAAAGATTTTACTTTATATCGATTGGGATATGTTAATTATAATGCCCTTAAGATCTGTTGTGATTTTGTTGGTAGGTTCTTAATATGAGTAAGTTGTACTTTTCTTATCCTTAATTAGTCTAACTAGAAGTGAACACATCAATCTTCTAAAACCAACAATTGGTTATTATACATTTAATTTTTATTGCATCACTTTTTACCCATTTTATTAAAAAAGTTGTGTTATTCTTATTGTAGGAATTCTGTATTTGGGATTGGGTTCTACAAACTTCATGATTGTGACATGCTTGGTGACTAGGAATTTTCTGTGCAAAGACACAGAATGCCTGGATGCTTACTAGGTAACACCTGGCGACTGGAAAACTCCTGTGCACAGGATGCCTGGCTGCCATAGCATTGTCCTTCACAAGTATACTTTGCTTCCCAGACCCAGGATGCCCAGCCTCCTCCCTCTGAGCTCATAAGACAACTATGCAGGCACTATTTGGTCTCCATGGTGTTGCCCCTGGAGAATAGAGGCCCCATGCTTATTATAACCTGACCTTATCTCAGTTAGCTGGAACTTAGGGTTAAAGAACTACTAAATAAAATATAGTCATGGTAATGGGAGAGGTATGTGTTCTTTGAGTTAATAAACTCCCAGGCAGGAAGGAGTGGACCCTTCACTTCTGCACTTCTTCTCCACCACTTCACTCTCTCTGCTCCATCCTGTCTGTCTGCTTGCACTATTTGTGTCTGTTCTTTGTGTGCCTCCTCACAGGTATCCCTGCACAGGTGTTCCTTTATGCCTTATTATTCAGTTAAAGATTGTGTCTTTTTCCCTATAGATTTATTACTGTTTTCCTTATCTGTTTTTTTTTAATAATTTCCTATGGTGTGCGCTTTGTTGTTATTTTTTAAAAAGAGACATCTATTCGACTTGGAGTTAACCAGGCTTGGTGTTCTTCATCTGCTTCATGAAAATCTTAGTCATTTTCCTTTAAAATATAGTTCTCTCCTATTTTTTCACTTTTTTTTCCTTCTGAGACTACATGTACATATGTATGTGTGTGTGTGCATGTGTGCACAAGCATGTGTGTGTTTTTGTGTGTGTGTGTGTGTGTATCTTATGCCCTCTTAATTTGCTTTGTTTTAATCTATATTTTCCCCCAGGCATCAATTTGGATATATCCTATAGCCTTATCTTTCCCTTCACTGAAAATTTTATCAGCACTGTCCAATCAGCTGATTAAAAAAATACACTGAGTTCCTAAATCCAGGATTGTAATGCTGTTACTAGAGTTTCAATTACCTAATTTTTTTTCAAGACTGATTCCAATTCTTTAGAAAAATAATCTCATCATCCATTTTCTTGAATACAGTAACCATTTCATTTTAAAGCAACCGGCTGTATTAAACATAGTTGTCCTTCATTATTGGAGTCATCTTTTGACATGCAAATAAATCATGCATCTGCCATAGCTCTGATGATGTGTTTAAGCAATGCATTATTGTTGGACATTTCCTGGAGGTGGACACACTTTGTAATGGATATTTTGAGTAATTATTTAGAAACTTTGAAAGGGAGGTTGAGTGTAGAATATAAAAATAATTTAATGGATTAATGAGTATGTGAAGGTTGAGGTTCACCTACCTATTTTCTAATTTATGAAATCATGATTTGTTGAAATAGAGATAGAGCTAGTGAAAAAAATATTATAGTAGTAATAGCCATAAATTGCTTTTATGGGCCCTATATCTTACTCAAGTGATTAAACCATGTTAATTTCAGATTTTGTAGTTCTCCAAGTCATTTGGCACTGAGTGTATTATTGAGTGGGAATAAATATGACTTAGTCATTAAAATCAGAAAAGCAGCACTGACCTTAAATCCAGACAGAGAAATAAAGCCATGTATGATTTTCAGGGTACAGGTCCACAGCTTCTAAAACAACAATAAACTGCTTCTCCTTACTGCTGCAAATGGTGGTGTTAGTTCGACAATATTTCATTTAAAAGACAAACTTTTCATTACATTAGTTATAGGAGGATGGTTCTAGGGGTATAACAGTGACTTTATGCTAAAGGGACTGTCACCAGACTCATGCTCAATAGCAGATTTAAATCTAAGCTCTGTTGTGAGAAGCACTTCATAGGCATATTTCTCTTCACAATTTTCCTTTTTAGGTGATACCTCTATTTTAGTCTTAATATTAAGTTTAGAGGTATGTGCTCTGTTCTTGTGAGGCAATATAAAGAAAACAGAAATATTGCTATGCAAACATCAGCAATAAACATAGAAGATTCGGAATGATACTAGTTTTGGCCTAGTTCTGTCATTATTTCTTATACACTTATCAGAGTTTGGTGTCAAATAATAGTTACATAGTCTGTTTACCTATTATACATACATATTTTGTCTCAATATTCATGCGGTTATGATCATCTCCCTTCAAGTATGTTTTGTTTTCCTATGATATTCAAGCTACTTATCTATATAATTCCTATGCATTTCCAGTTTATCAAGCAGGATTAGAAAATTGGCTGAGAATAATAAACCCAAACATCCAGGACTCTTTCAGTCATCAATATGGAAAGTGGTAGACTTTTGGGAATTCAATTGATGTGTATTATTAATGGTAAATAGCAGAAGATGTGAATAGTATATATTTCTTCATTTCACGAAAAATAAAGAATATATAAAGTTGATGTATTTTTTTTCAAATATTATCTATTTGGTGCCCACTAAACACTTTTTATAACATTTCTCTTTATCTGACTTTGCCCTAGGGTACTTGACAGGAATAAATTAAGAGAAAATGAAATTGACAAGTATTTTATTATCACTTTGAAAGATAATTTTAGCACATTATCAGATAACTTTTAGATTTGTGTTCTTCTATTTTGTTTTTTTTTTTTTTTGCCTGAGAAATGGAGGAAAAAATGCGGGCTGGAAGAAAAGATATTTTGTCTTTTTTTCAAATTCCTCTGTTATTTTAAGGGAAAACTTTAATATCGCTTTTTATCATATACTTAAAAATAGCAGCTTAAAAATTCAATTATCTACTTAGACACACATAAAACACTTTTCTATATGCATTTTTCAAAATATATGTCAAATTCTGGATGCACAATTATTTCTTACCTCTGACTGGAATGGATATTCATTTTTTACCCAATATGTTGAAATAGTGCACAATTCTAATGAGCCACTCATCTTCACATTGCGCAGTGCCAATTTTAAATGCAAATACAAGAGAAATTAATGCATATACTTAATGACCATTACACAATTTGTTTTATAGCTTGCACAAGCATATGTATTTTGTTCTTACCAGAACTGTGAAAACATTACACAAAACTAACTCGTTTTAATATCTTTATATACACTTTCTACTAACACTCTCTATTTTTTCTTTGCTGATGAATAAGAAATGACTTAAAATAAAAGGAAATTATGGTTGTACTTATGAACTTCCCCTTTCCTTCTCTGTCTTTCAACATAAGTAGTTGCCTAATATAGGCAGTAATATAAAAAAGAAAGGCTATAATAAGGTTTTGGTCATTCATGTTCCTTAGATTAGCACTGCCTCCTTCCTGTGTTAGAAGAAAGCTATGGTTAAATATACAGTATGGTTTTTCAGTGCAGTTAGCACCTCTGCTTAACCTTTGGTCAGTGTATTTGGGCTTACTTTGTACTTCTTTGAGTGTTGCTAACTTCCTACACATTATGTTTCTACTGGAATTCAGTGCTTATCTGGCATCATAAATGCTTCATGAGAACAGCAGTGGGCAACAAGATATAGCAGACCACATATTATACATCCTTTTGCTCACATGAGTGCTCCATTATCCCATTTGGCTTCATTGACAAACCATAAATTCAGAATAAAAGTACTGAGAATTTCAAGATGGCAACAACAAGACATTAACTCAACATACATGCCTTCTGGAGGAGGGAGCTATGAGCACTCTAGAGGTCATAGGCCTGTGAGCTGGTTCTGCTCATGCCATCAGTCAAAATCTCTCTTCAAATGTGAAAGTTATAAATGTTTTCTCAGATTTTTCAATTTTCCCATAGAGGTGCGAAAGGAGCTTCATCTAACATGGCTCAAGTCTTCTCACTAAACTCTGTCATCTGTTATTTTACAGCTTAGTGAAGAGCACAACTTAAATTATTGGAGCCAGAAGTCTGGGGCTGGTCAGTTGCTAATATGACTTCTTCTCATTCACTTATCAAGTCCTCTCCATTCTCCTTATTGCCAAATCTGAAAAGTTTGCTCTGTACACTAAACTCCTGCAAAAGTAGAAGCAGCAAATAATTCTCACTTGAATAATGCAGAAATACCTCTTAATATACCCATCATCAATTATATTCTAGAAATAGTATTATGCCTATCTTTTGATTAAAAATGTATAATGCACCTCAATTAATTTTATGAAAACATATAAAATTTTATATTTATATAAGCATGTCTCCAGTTGAATACCCAGTACTTTCCCTTTTCCTCCCCTTATCCTACTCCCTCTTCCTTTTCCTCTACTGAATTTCCTTCTATTTATTTATAGTCTTTTTTTTTGTAAATTAGTGCCTTATAAGTATAAATGAAGGTGAGATTTACTGTGGCATATTCTTATTTGTACTTAGGATAGTTTGGTCAATTTCATTCCCACTTCCCATCTTCTCCCCTACCCTCAACCCCTTCCTCTACTGCACTGATATCTCTTCTATTTTTCATGAGATTCCTCCCCCCACCATTTCCCCCTTATTTGGGTTTAGTTTCTATGTGAGAAAGAAGATATTTGACCCTAGACATTCTGAGTCTGGCTTATTTCAGTTAGCTTTATGTTTTCCAATTCTATCTATTTACCAGCAAATAAGACCATTCAATTTTATGCAAACTTTTCCAATATTATTTATTTGCTATTATTTCTCTCTCACATTTCTACTGTAGCTATCCCTACCAATTTTTATTTCTAGAAAATGCCTAGCCTTCCATTCCTTCCTCTCTCACTGCCTTTCTTTATCCTTCCATTTCTCTCTTCCATAAATATGTACTAAATACAAGCTGTTCCTATGTGTATTTCCTTCACCCCTTCAGTTGTCTCTATATCTTGTAGTTTTAAGATTCTCTTCTCTATAAGGATACCATCCTTTCATTTCCAGATCTGGTACTCTGCTGTGGTTCAACTTACTTACCCGTCATGCCATCCTTTCATGCTTCAGATTGTATTGCACTTCTCTTTTAGTCTGAAACTCCAGGAGTGTGTTTACCACTGAAGGGAAGGCCTGACCTATGGTACACATCATGGATTTTCCAACACCTGTGTCTGACATTTTGTAAATTTTCAATAAATGTAGTCATTAATGAATAATTATATTTTGTACAGTTACCTTTGACATGAATAACTGAAGGTGCTACTTCAAATATAACTAAAGAGATATAATTTAAAACTGGAAGGCATTGAACTACTTTATGTACTAGTATATAAATTATCAGTGATTATATAGAAATAATATAGATTATGGATATAATTATAAGCTTGTCTTCAAGACAAATTGTTCTTATTATATTAATTTTATTATTTATCCAGTGTATTTGGTGCTTTTCCTCATAAAGTAACATATATCTTTGGTCTACTTGCATTATTCCTTCTTTTAAAAGACACTGAAAATAATATTTTCAAAAATTGCATTTTAAAATTATTTCTACATATTACACTCTATAACAATGAACATGTTATCAAAGAAAAAGAACATAAAGTTTCTCAAGATGTAAAAATGGGAAAATTGGCAGTCAGCTTTGATAACAGTATAATAAAGACTTTTAGCTAAAAATCTTTATATTTCTGTAAAATAAAAGTTCTGTTAGAGTTCCAAGTTTGATTTCTATTCAAGTCTACCATTTTTTTTCTAAAAACAAAGATTCAAATTAAATGATTTTATAAAGTACAACCTGGAGGTGGAAGAATATGTATTTGTAGAGTTTAAAAGAGAGCTCTTCAGAAATAGTTACATCTTTAACACAATTTATATCTTTAAAATATGCTTCTATACTAAAAGAAAAATAATTTATTTAAGAATAAGGGTATGTCTAATAATAGTATGCTTCATCTTCATTTCTTAGAATTTGGAATGAAACAGAATTTTATTTATTATACAATTTTAATTTATATCAACATTTCAGACTTTTTATTTCAAGTTTGAAATCTCATAGTTTGTCTAAATCTTATTTACAACTTAAGGAATTTAAAATTGACATAATTTCAACAGCTTGAAAATTTTAATGTTTCTAAGTGAAATATTATCTAAAACTTTCATGTATTCGAAAATATGCAGTTTCGTAGTGCTCATTAACATATATTTACTTTCAGAGGCAGATCATTCATTTTCTTCAAACAGATGTTGGCAAATGACCATTCAATATGTAACTCTTTTTGTACATATAATCATTAAGGTTATATTAAGTAAAAGCTTGGCACAGTAGGCAAAAAAAAAAAAAAAAAAAAGCTTTAGTCTTCTCTCATGCTTTTGATCCTCTTGTCTCTCTTTCTGCTCTGTCTACAAGTTCTTCCTGCCTTGCCCTTGCAAAGGATGAAAGTCTTTGATGTCTCAGTGTCTTATGTTCACAGGTAGCATTCATAGTTCCTCTACCTTAGTAAGGTTTGCAGTCATTTTCTTTCCATGCAAATGGAAAGGACAAAACTTATCTTTTTGGAACAGGTACCAAACAAACACAATTTCCTGCATCTCTGTGTTAGCCCATTTTCTATCAATGTCTGAGCCTGTATTCATAAAGTCTTTCAGTTCCCATTTATTGTTTTCTTTTCTCCTGTCTTCATTCCACACCCACTCCTACCATTCTGGTAGGTACTCCAGGATCTAATAACTCAATTATGCATTCCCTTTGATATTTTGGTTCTAAACACATATTAATCACCCTTTCCTGAAGCTTTTCTATGGGCTGTTTCTTTACCAAGAATTGCAATAACTTTGAAATATTAAATCATAGCATATCATACATTATTCATATTCTTTTCATCTTTCTAGCTCTTAAGCCCTCAAAATCATTTCCTCCAACTTTAGTTATCAGAGAGAGAATTGCATAGTGTACTACTTCACAGAAAGTAGTAAAGTATATGAAATAGTTTATGAGTGTGTATAAGATCTCTTTAATTCCCTTCTTATATTAATGTCACTTTAAGTCCCTGTTATGAATATGTTAACCAGAGTCTTACATCAAACACCTCCTTTCTTGCTTTCCCTAAACACAATCATAGGGTAAAACATTTAATCACTTATCTGTCTGTTCCTTTGGATTTTATCTTGCCCTAGTTCAAATTTTCGAACATTATCATTGTTTTCTTGTGCCTCTTTCTTGGCAATTCTCTTCCCTTGACATATATGTAGATCAAAAAAAAAGTTCTTCTTTGATCTATTAATTCATTAAATAGAAATTTTTCAAGCATTGTATTTGAAATTTGTCAAGTATTGGTATTGTTAAGGGTGCTTGAGATGCACCAGTGAAAATATCAAGCATGAGTCCCTTTCCAAGTAAAGTTAGATTCTAATGGAATCTGAGTCAGTTTATAGCTTCTACAGGTTACCTGCATTCCTTAGACTGTGCTCCTTTAAATCCACTAGTAGGCAGATGAAATTCCCCTCATGCTTTGAATCTCTGATGTCTTTTTCTGTTCCCAGCCAGAGAAATAGTCTACTTGAAAGGGTTCATACAATTAGATCAGTTTACCCAGATAATGCCTCTATTTTAAGGTCAACTGTTTCACATAAAATAATCGTAGGAGTAATATCTCCTTATGTTCACAGTACCTGGCAATTAAGGGATGGAACATTGATGGGGGTTTGAAGAGGACATTTAGAATTCTGCCTGTTTAACTCTAGGCATTTTTTGATACTTTTACTTTCAAAATCAAGCTCTTTATTGTTGTAAAAAACACATGACATGTGATATCCATCTTAATAAAAATCCAAGTGTGTCATATAGTATTGTTAGATGTGAGTACAGTGTTGTAGACATACTTCCGAGGCTTTATCATCCTGGCAGCCTCTATTCTGCTTTGTACTTCAGTGATTCCGACTAATTTAGATACTGTATGTAAGCAGAATTGTGCAGTATTTGACCTTTGTGGACTGATATACTGGTTTTCATTTCTCTTAGATAAATGCAATAATGGATTTATGGTAAGTGCAAGCTTTGTTTTATATAAAAGTGACTTCTTCTAGAGTAGCTATGTCATTTCCTATTCTCAGCAGCAATATGAGTAATGCATTCTGATCAAAATGGTGTTATTTTTGCTTGTTTGTTTTATTTTAGGCAGGTGATGTGTGTACACTGATACCACATTTTGCTTGAGTTTGGTATTTCCTTAATGATAATGATGTTGAATATCTTTTCCTGTATTTTTTCATGTTTCCACCCCTCTATTTGCATCTTTTGCCAATTTTTTAAATTAGATTAAATCTTTATTATTTAATTCTGAAATATATATACATATTCTAGATATACATAGGTAGTTTGCAAGTGTTTTCATCTAGTGTAAAACATATTTTTCATATTCTCCAGAGGTTTTTGCATATTTAAGAATTTTAATTTTGATGAGATTATTAAATTTTGTTTTTATGAATCATGCTTTTGGTATCATCTGAAGAAAACTTTGCCTTATATTGTGTCCCAATTATTTTCTTTTACAATAACATTTATAATTTTATATTTCATTTCAAAATTCTTGGTGCATTTTGAATTTTTTTGTGTGTAAAGTAAGAGTTTTACGTTGAGGGTTTTTTTCTCTTAATTTTAAAATTGTTTCAACACACTTTGTTGAAAAGCTTGTTCTTGTATTGAATTATTCTTTTATCTTTGTCCAATTTGGGGTGGCATATTTTTGCAGTTCCATTTCTTCTTTTTCTTATTCTATTCCACTGATTTACATGTCTCTTTCTCCATTAAGAAAACACCATGTTGACTAATGTGCTAATATAGTAAACATTAACATTTTGTTGTCTGAGTCCTCCTATTTTATTTTCTGTATTAACAATGTTGTATTTGGTCTGGGGTTGTAGCTCAGTGGTAAAGTGCTTGCCTTGCATATGTGAGACACTGGGTTTGATCTTCAGCACCACATAAAAATAAAAGTTTTTGGGGCTGGGATTGTGGCTCAGTGGTAGAGTGCTCGCCTAGCATGGGTGGGACCTGGGTTTGATCCTCATCACCACATAAAAATAAAGGCATTGTGTTGTGTCCATCTACACCTAAAAAAATAAATATTTAAAAAAATAAAAATAAAAGTTTTGTATTAATTCACAACTAAAATATATTCAAAAAAATGTTGTATTTATCACAGATCCCTTGCTTTTCCAAGTAAATTTCTTAATCAGTGAATGCTTGTCTATAAAAAATGTTTACTGGGATTTTCATAAGAATTGCACAGAACCCATAAATCAGTTGGAGAGAATTAACATTTTAGCTATGTTGAATCTTTTGATCTGTACAGATGATGTGTATCACCATTAATTTGGTTTTATTTCATTTCTTGAGTTCATGTTTTTTTTAATTTTCAGGTCAAAGATTCTATACATATTTTGTTAAATTTACATATAATAATTTCATTTTGGACCAATTATAAATGGTATTATGTTATTAATTTTTTCCCATGCTTAGTGTTGATATAAAGAAATTCAAAGCAATTTTGTGTGTCCATCTTGCATTCTGTGGCCTTTCTGAATTTACCTACTACTTCCAATAGTGTTTTTTTTTTTTTTTTAAAGATTCTTGGTGTTTTCTATGTAGAAAATCACATGATGTATAAATGGAGACAATTGTATTTTTCCTTTCTAATTGGTTTACTTCTTTTTGCCACCTTATTGAGAAAACTAGAAATTCCAGTGCTATTTTAAGTAAGAGTGACGACAGTGGTATCTTTGTCTCCTTCCTAATATACAGGAGAAGCACTCTATCTTTTCCATCTAGTATATCATTAGAGTAGTCTTCTTGTAGGCTCTTTTTTTCATATGGTAGTTTTCCTTCTATTTTTAGTTTTTTGAAGAGTTCTTATGATGTGTAAGTGTTGGATTTTGTCATTGTTGTTTGTATTTATCCTGTCACATAGCAACAAACCTCATACCAGCTCTCTTAATGTGGAAATACTATTTTCAAAAATACCAAACAAAAAATTGTAATCTTTATATCGCAATGAGAAAACTATTTTTTATGTCTTCCATTGTTGTTTCTTGATTTAATAAAGAAGGATAAACAGGAATTTAGCAATTTCTTTCTCAAGAGAGTATCTCATATTACAAGACTCTAATCTTGCTGAAAAATTTTACGTTTAATGTCAGAAACTAAATACTTATTCTTCCTATCTCACTGCATCCCTTTTGTTAGGAGCTTTTTGTAATACTTGAGGTTAATGCTTTGAACTAAATGGAGAGAAGGTCATAGACTTAGAAAAGCAAAAGAAAAGACATATTTATGTTTTCCAAAATATCAGTCCTTTCACGTTCAAATAGTTGCTTAAAGGAGCTTAAATTTTCAATTAAGGTCAAGAGAGACTAATAAACCTAGGCTCTCTCTTAAGTTCCTTTGAAATTTTGTTTTCAATCAGGCACTTGAGGGTACTGATTTCACAGACCACTCAAATGGCCTTCTCCCTTTCCAGCACAATCTAAGACATAAAGAAAAAAACAACACTGAATTATTTCTGGAAATGTCTTGCTTGGAAAAGTAGGGCTTTCTGAATGTACATCCTTAAAGGAGTTCTTTTTGAAAATTTTGCTACCTTTGGAAAAGGCCAACATACCAGATTTTAAAACTCAATTTGCTATTGGGTAAATTTTGTAAGTATTATTTGTGACTGAAACCAATTCACAAATACTTTTTGTTATTAAAATTGGGAATGAATATACTAAAGCACTCCAAATTTTGAAAACTTACTTCTTGGGCTGGGGTTGTGGCTCAGTGATAGAGTGTGTGCCTGGTACGTGCAAAGCCCTGGGTTCAATATTCAGCACCACATAAAAATAAATAAAATAAAGGTATTGTGTCCAACTACAGTTAAAAAAAATAAATATTTTTTTAAAAAGAAAACTTACTTCTTTACTATCTATTTCTAGAAAGAACTATAGTAATGTATATAATTATAAAAAGATTATCAAATTCTGAAAAGAAATTATAAAAATGTAGAATGTTAGTGATTGGAAATACAGTAGAGACATCTAGTCTGTGACTGTAAAATCTTGACGGCTTTCAAACTACAGAAGCCCATTGAGAAGCTGAGACAAAACATGACACACACACAAAAAAAATGTTTACTGTCTGTCCATTTATATAAACGTTTGTTAATCCAAGTTCTAATTGAAAATTTATTTTTGTAGATGAAAATTGACCCTAAAAGATTGGTTTTCAAACTACACAATTGCTTCATTGTTCAGCTTAAAATACAATGCAAGGTATACACAGAGATACAGAACAGCCTCTTTTACAGTACCTTGCTTTGTGTCAAAGGGCTATATATGTATACACAATCATTTGCATGTAACTTGAATTTTGGTGTAGGGTAGATACTCTATTCAAACATTCCTTCAGAAAGGAAAGATATATTTCCCAGGTTTAAGAAGCCGTTGACACTCAGAACTACACCTGTTCTACCTGATACCTAAAGGAATTGAATTGAAAAGTTGCTTTGGCATGGATTACACCTGTTTCCCAGTTGTCCAGCATCCAGTCAGAAAGGCACATACAGGCCTGGCTCCATTCACCTGGCACAGGGCAACCTTGAAGTGATTTCATATTTGGGAGCTCTTTATGGATGGTTGGCTAAGGTGCTTCCATCTCAGCTAGATTTCTCCAGTGTTTTCCTTCTTTCTCTACTTCTCCTTTACACGTATTGATACAAGAACATTCTCTAATAAGTCTCCTTCTGGCTGCTTTCCATGAAGCCCATATCCTAGAGATGTTACCATTAACAAAAAATCACTATGAACATTTCCAAGTTAATGTCTGAGGATCAACTCTCAGATCAACAACACCATTGAGAAAGGAAACATGGCATTTCACAATTGCAAACTTTTCCTGTATTTTTGTTGTTGTTGAATGGTTTCATTAGTTGATTTGCTTATTTTCTGATGTGATCTAATGGTACAATTATTGGAGTTCATTCCTTTGGAAAGCAAATTCTAGGATGCTTCAACTTGTTGAAAATTTCTAACCTTTATGCTGGTAAACAAGAAGGACATCTTGGTTCTTGGTCCCTTTTAACCACCATGTTGTTAACAACAAAGTGATTCATGAAACTGAGAACCAGTCTTGCTAATGGTGGGGAAAGAGTTCATCTCACTGCTAATCAGCATGCAATTTACCCTTTGTATCTTTTGTTTTCTATTTTAAATCTTAACCACACAGAAAGAAAAAAATAGATCATTATTTTAATTTTGATTTAAATTATGGTTTTACTTAGATATTAATGATCATTGCATTCAACTTAAAAGAGAATGAAAGGGTTTGACTACTTAAATATGCAATAAAAATAGTAAGCCTGCTTGGAGGAAAAAGCAGGTTATAATTTTTTATTTCTGCTATCTTCTGACATTTTTAGTAGCTTATGGCAACTGAATGACCTTATAAAATGAAACAAAACAAATAAAAGTGAATGGTGATATGGAGAGAAATGTTTAAGTGGCCCTGTCAGAGATAGAATGACAAAGTATTATAAATATTTGGAATATTCTGTAAACATGTGATACTCAATTGAAAGCCATTTAAACCTTGAAAGGATAAGAAACATAATAAAATTGAGAGGGACTATTTCACTTTTACCTATTTTTTAAAATGCTTTATTGTGTTTTTTTTCAGATATGGATTTTTAACTTCTAAATTCACATCTAAGCATTAGCTTTTAAATGTGTCATCAAAATGCATGCCATTGACATGCACACAAAAAGGATTAATAGTTAGTACTTAGATTTCTGTCCTATCTCAGATAATTTATACTGATAGCATCCAGGTAAATCACTGCCCTTTCATGCTATCACAAATAAGTGGAAATACACCAGAATTTACTGACTGGGTTTAAATTATGGCTCTAAAATACATAAACAACAATTTTAGTAAATGAACACTGTTATGGAATATACAAGGATTCTGGTGCATGTTTGTGGTACTTTCTGTATATAACAGAGGCTGGTGCACATATTTTATATATATAAAAGTTCAGAAACAAACACAGGTGGTCTTGTTTGAAGATTGCTGTTTTAGTGATATTTATGATATTTCGTTTTTCTTTGTTTGTTTGAGTGGATGCAGTTTCAGGCAAGTTTCAGAAGAAAGTGAAGTCTTCTGTGATAACTGCTGCCCGATGATGTGACTACCTAAAATGTAATAGCAATGGGTTAGCTAATTTTAGGCATTTGTGATTGAGAAAATGAAAAAGAGCCTATGTAATATGCTCACGTTTTATTTTAAAGCATGAATTTCTTAGGCCATTGATGAATCATGTTAAAAAATTTTAGTCTAATTTCTTTATTCCGGCTGCTAATTTATTCCCAAATGTAGCTGTTTAGTTTCTCTAAAGCAAATGGCTGATAAAATGAAAAAGACTTTCAGGACAATGCTTCTCAAAGAATGTTTCCTATGGTATACTTGCTTCTGTGTGGTTGTCTGACAATGTAGCTTACTGGGACCCACACACAACCCTGAACAGAAAATCTGATGGGAAATGGAAATGATCTATCTTTCCTATCCTTGATATTATGTGCAAAGCCTAGTGCTTCAGTGAGACAAATGGGGAGTTGTTGGCTTCCACAGTCTATGACTTCTACGTTCTGGGATGTGGCTTCCAGAGGTACTGGGAAGCCCTTCCTATGAGCAGACTACAGCAGGAGGTCAAGCCCAGCGGCTCAGATCCACCCACACTGGCCTCTGTGAGGCCTAGGTGCACAGCAGGCTGGGCCTACCCCTTTCTCAGTGGGGCAGACACTCCCCAGAGCCTCAGTTTCAGGACCACCCCTTCAGACTAGCAGACTACCATGGGAGGTCAAGCCCAATGGCCCAAATCCACCCACTCCAACTTACGCAAGCCCCAGATCCAGGATGCAGTAGCATCCACTGAGGGACACCAGCAGGGTCTGGAAGCCCAACATCAATCTGCATGGGTACTATAAGAATATAGGGAAGAAATTGTAGTATCTCAGATCCACACTGCAAGAAAGGAAGACACATAGACAACATGAAAAAACAAGGGATGAAAGTGTCCCAAACAAACCAGAAGTACTGGGAAGGGCACATGAGCAAGGAGTGTTGGCTAAGGAGCCTGAGTGACCAGGCACTCAACCCTGGTGTTAATGAGGATGCAGGTGACCATGCCTTTCCTAGTCCTGACACATAGGAGGCTACATTACTTGCAAAAGGGAATGAATGCCTTTTAATCCTGTTAGCATCACTATTTTCCAATTTATTACCATGGATGTTCAATATATTTTGCCTTGAATAGAATGTATTTATTTTAGTCCCTGCTCAGCTACAGACAAAATTAATAAGAAATTTCACTTTTCTGAACTTTGTTTTCCTCATTTCTAGAACGAGATTGATAATAAAGCCTTTCTTCAAGAGGTTTATTAAAGGAGAAGTGAGATAACATAGATGTGAATACTCTGTGGAAATGAAAGATCTCCAAAAAATGATTTTAGGAGTGAAAATTTAAACTATGTATTCTGCTTCTTTCCTCATCTGTTCATATTTTAATGCTGTAATAATAAAAAGTAATTCCAATTTCTCATTGACATAGTTTTATCAATAAGGTAGACAGCTTTGGTTGGATTAATATATTATCTTATAGGACTTGACCTGAAAATTCTAAATATTTTTACATCTTAAACAGAAACATAGGTTCTCAGGGGAAAAATATACGTAGACTGTGAAGGAGTCTGATATTCCTACTTGATATATGCCTTACCTCTCCCTATCAATCTGCATTTTACTTATCTAGATATTCATTCAACTGCACTCAAATTTTAACCTATTCCTGTGCTAAAAGTACTAGATTATAATTTAAAATGTAATTCTCACTGCAATCTTTTATACAGACTGTCGCTGACTTAAGAGAGATTTAACTTACATTTTTTTTTAACTACGTTAGTGCAAAAGTGATACACACTTTGTAGAAACTGTACTCTTAGTTTTAATTTGATATTTTTCTAGGATAGTCATAGGTAGTAAAATAATCTTTTATTGTGATGAGCAGCCCTGTAATCCAGAGTTCCCAGTGAGCTACGCAATCATGAAGATAAATAACTGATGCTCTACTGTGTATCATGTGGTTAGAAGTGATGTTTAGTAGGTTAAGTATATTAAAGGTATTTGTGACTCATGATATTTTCAACTTATGATAGGTTTACTGGAAATGTTGCAGCATTTCCTCTGCTACAGTCAGTAAATTCTGTTTAGGCAACTTCCTATTTTTAAGTGAGAAAATCCAACTCCGTTTGAAAGAAGGAGAATTTAGTGGTCCGTAAAATAGAAAAGTTCAAGTTTGGGGCCTGATCCAGGTTGGGTGCCTTCAGAATCAAGTCTTCAGTTGCTAACCCTGTACTCTCTTTTTGTTATCTTCATTCTTACCTTTCAGCAGTCTCCAGCAGTCCTAAATTCTTCCCAAATCCAAATCTAGTCATAATAGAACATGCTTATTTTTGCACATGCAATGAAAGTCTCATTACGACCTTTGATTCTAATTGTGTCACACTGTCACCTTAAGATTAATCAGTGGAGTCATGGAATGACATGCTGTGTAGGAAGACCACCTAAAAGCAGTAATTAGGACACAGTTCAACAAGATTCAGGAAATTACCTGACATTCAGGACCATAGACAATAATTCTATCATCTGACCTGAGCTGGGATTAGGCTTAGAATCAAAATGTTATTTAAAGAACTCACTCATTTAACAAGATGCATTGTCTTCAGCAATTGTTACAGGAAAAGAGCAGGATAAAAAAGAAACCATACAAGCAAGAAAACTTTATATTGCAGCAAATTATTTTAAAGAATCAGTAGGAGAGGTAGGTTGACCCTAAAAGAAAGTCCTTATGTTCCCACAAAGTCTGGAACACTAGGAGAAAACAGTTTGTTGTAAAATAAATGCAGAAAAGTAACTTCTGCTACATATTCACTCTAGTAGAAATTAATACATTCTGAATGCTATTTAGTTATTTGTTCCATTGTAAACAAGTGTCAAATTCATTATTCTCAAAATGAAGTCCAATAATTAAATTCTTGAAAAAGCAATTTATAGCTACCTAAAACTAAATATAGGCTTGAGAAGGATAAGGAGATTATTACAAAAGATTTACCTATCAAACCTTCATTCCCCTTATTAAATTCAAAAGGGGAGAGTGAAGGCAATGCTTCATAGAAATTTTAAGATAACTTTAAAAGAAAATTTTAAGGAAAGGCTCAAAAATGCATATACTTCATGCAAATCCTTAATAATTTCTCACCTTTCAGAATCATGCTTATTGACTAATTAAAGTTAATTTTTCTGTGATTATTCATTGTACTTCCTTGCCTGCAGTAGCTATATAAGAGCAATTAGCCTGGAAGATGTTTCTTTATGTGTCTCATGTACCAAAATGCACAATAATTGATCTGACTAGGCCTCAAAGAAGTTTCAGTCTGCTTCCCTTTTCTCTATTTCAGTTGAATTGGGCAAGTGATTCCCAGTATATTATCAGACGATTTTGGCAAGAAAATCAAGATGCTCAGAGTTTGATATCTATAGACTCATCACTGTGCATCATATTGTCAATATGTTGAGCTTTTCAACGTGTGGAAAGTGAACATTTCTGTGTCTGTAATAGTATGCATAGATTTCTGTGTGCTTGGAGTGATTTGCCTGGTGTACTATCTTTTTTTTTTTTTTTTTTTTTGCATAGTTGTTAAGTTTTCTGATACAACAGTGTATTTGGAGAGGTAAATATGACTTGTTACTGGTATTATAGAATTGCACATTTGTCTGGATTGGTTTTGGTGTTGGCCATACCATTGAAATGATCACCACAACACACATCTTCAAACATTTGAATCTGGGTCTGTTCTCCAAGTAATGGAACCCAAAGCACATGTGGCTATGGGTCCTCCTTGGTCTCAGGCTCTCAGTGCAACAACATGATCCAAAGCTCAGATGCTCAGTCCATTAAAAGGAATCTATCATCATGAGGTGGAGAGTGCATCACTGTCTCTCCACTTGCCACAATTCTGGTGCACACATCCAATATTCCCATTAGAAGGGCAGCATTAACTGCTCTTGAGTAGGCTGTTACCTTCCTTAGACTCTTCTTTGAATTGTTCCCATGCCTAAGACTGAGGGCTTGTAATCAATTATGACCCCAGTTGATTCCCTCCTACCTCTACAGCTACAAGGGGGAAGGGCTTGACTGGGGCTGAAAAGATAGTTCATACAGAAGAAGCAATGATGTTGAAGTTGCTATCTGACCTCTGGACAGCCATTGAAACCCATCTGAACTTTAGAGATAATAAGATTGTTGAGAAGTTTCAGTTAGTCCCTGATCACAGGACACCGTTCCTGAAATACAGGAAGAATTTTTTTTAAAAAAGAATCATACCTATAATCTAAGTCATATTCCTCTAAGGTTAATTTGTGTGTGATTTTCATATAATCAATGAAAACTTTTGATCCTATTGTCTAGATAGTTGTTGTATGCCGAATTCTAAGATGGTCCTCAAGATTCCCATCCCCAGTGTGTGGCTCTGTGTGATCCTCTTTCCTTTTGTGTGTAAGTGGGATTTGTGGACATGAGGGGATTTATTTCTATGATTATCATATTGGCAAGGAATGGTGGGCAGTCTATGGGAACTGGAAGACTCTGCAGTACAAATGTAGGGAACTAAAATTGTGTCCCAAACAAGTGACCTTACAATGAACTCCAAATTTCAGATGAGATTTCAGCCCTAGTTGACAGTTTGATTTCAGCCTGGTGAAACCCCCAGAGCAGGTCTAGTAAATTGTACTCAGATTCTTGGCCCAAGGAAGCAATGAGATAGCTAGTGGGTATTGTTTTAGCCCACCTAGAACTGTGGGAATTTGTTATACAGCATTAGAAAACTAATACAAGAGATTATATGAAAAGCATGCATGATATATTATATGCATTTATGTAATTATCTAAATATAAATAGTACTCAAACTTACTGATCTTAATTGTAGAAAGAAGTAAAAAGAGGGGAAAAAAGTTCTGTACATACTGAATGCCTATTTGCATTATGTTTCCTAAAATAATTATCAGATTAAATGGATGGACCAGAAGACTATTATGCTAACTGAAATAAGCCAGTCCTAAAAAGCCAAATCTGTGGAAGCTAATCTAAAATAAGGTAGGGAGATAAAATTGAATAGAAGAAAGATCAGTGGATTAGACAAAAGGAAATGAAGAAAATAGAGGAGGATCAGGATGGGGAAGGACAGTGGAGTTTATCTGACTAACTTACCCATGTACACATATGAATATACCACAGTGAATCTGAACATCGTGTACATCCACAAGAAACTAATTTTTAAAAAATATAAGTAAATAGCAGAAATATTAGTAGAGTAGAGGGAAGGAAACAGGGGAGGGAAGAGAGGAGAGGAAGGGAAAATACCGGGGACTGAATTAGAAAAAAATATATTTCATGTTTTTATGATTATGTCAAAATGAACCCTTTTGTCATGTACAACTAAAAAGAACCAATAAAAAAGATTCAATTAGCCATGGAGATATTTGTATGCTGCTATTTCAACAAGAGAAAATGCTTTGTTATATACTGTTAGTATCACAAGATAATTCCAACTGATTTTCTTGGGTCAAATATATGTTAAGAACTGATTTGCAGCTGTTATAAAGGAGGACATTTACAAGCATTTAGCTATTTTGTTATTGCTTTATTGTTTAGGATATAATGAGGGAAAGGATATAAGATGGAGATATTTTGGTTCAGTTTATGATCTTTTTATATGGAAGGGAGAGGTAGGTATCAGTGTATCCATTCTTATAGTTAAATCTTAGAGGCTTTACTGAAAATCGAAGAGCAATAAAACTAGATGGTAGTTGTGCTTGAAAAATGTTTATCTTAGCTTGCTTCTCACACTGTATAGGCATATATGGATGTAAAATAACCTAGGGCAATACTAAATTGTCACACATCATTTAAATGATTGGCACCCCTTGGGAAAAGGAGCTGCATTCACAATTAACATCATGATGTGCCAATGTATTTAATTTTCCATTCTGATCAAAATTTATTTAGATATCAAAGAAAAATCAGTAAGAAACTGTTCTATCATCACTTCAGAATAGTAAAAGCATCTAAGGAGAGAACACTTTAAAGACATTTATTGAAGGTAGTATAACAGAAAGAACTGAAATTGAGGGATAAAGATAAGCAGTGATTTGATATATTTGGGAGGTGAGGTCACAATTATATTGCTATATTCAAATGAGATTTGACTGATTTAATTTTTGATTTCTGAAAATTAAATAGCACAAAGGTGAATACAGATAGGATTTCCAAAATACCAGTATTATTAGTGACTCTAATATTTACATAGGTGTGATTTCTCATGGACTAGTTAGACTGGGAGAAATCTGTGCTGGGAATAATTGTAAGAAACATAAGGAAAAGTTGTTTGTGGATATCCAGCAGGCATTTGGTTGACACAGATTTCTAAATAAAGTGACCCCCTTAGTTCTAATGAGAGCCTACTGCCTACTATTAAAGGAAATGAAGTGCTAGATAAATTTGGATTAGCCCAACAAACACAGAAAAATAAAATGTTAGTAGTAGAGTAGAAGTTTTTGGCTTCAAAATCACCTATTAAAACAAGGAATAAATAAAATACCAGAAAATGTATTTTGTCAATCTAGTAAAATAATAATAAGTAGACATGATCAATTAAAGTTTTTTTTGGAATGCATGAATATTTCCAAATTGTAAGTCCCCCAGATTATTTGATACACCAATGGTAAAAGTGGGATACCTACCCATAGAAGCTGTAGCACATAGCTGGAAGTCTGAGCTTCTAAAATACAGCAGAAACCACAAAGTGAGAAAACTACCTGCCCACACTGCCAATGCTCTGAATCCTTTGGCACAGCATACAAATGGATAATAAAAATATAAATGAAAATGTATTTTGGATGCTCATGTGAAAATATCAAATTTTACAATTACTGAATTATTACAATTTCCTTAGAAAGGTAAACACATAATATCTGTTTATGTAGTCTTTAAAAGCATGTTTAAATCTTGGGCTATACCATCCTGATCTCTGACAGACAAATCCCATAACACATATTAAAGAGGACTTATTCCTAGAGGATACCTAGGTCCTTGAATAGCATGATATGTATCCTCCTTGATTTAAAACTACATGCTTGCAAAGTTCTAAATGCTGTCAAACAAAAAAGAAGTCAAATGCTCACTAAAACCATTAAATTTGGAGACCTATTTGAATAACCCAACACATGTATTAAAAAAAACAAGAAAAATACAATGTTCAACTCAAATATTGACAAATAAATAAAATAGTCAGCAAACTAAGGAAAGTAATAAGGAGAAAACAGTTGAAACTAAATTTAGATGATGGTTTCAACAAGAATAGTACAATATCAAAATTTACTCAAAATTGATTATAAAAATAACCAGGTATTTCTGTTTTAAACTGTCAAATAATCAAAAAAATTACAAAGAGACAGTCAATGAAGTTTTGCAGTAGAATCATGAAATTTCAAGGAATTGATAATTTCAAAACAATATTTCCCTTTGAAGGTGAAGACATGATTTTTAATGCAAAAGCCTACCACAAATCCAAATGACCATATCTAGTATCATGGTAACCCCACCCAGTGCACAAGCAGTCCTACCCCATACTGTTGATTTAGGGCAGTCGCAACTGGGACATCTAAGTTTTACTTGCATTTTGGTAGGTTTAGATTCAGCAGGAGATATAATCAATTTTTTTTCTATAAACAGCTATTCTTGAAAAAATGCTGCCTCTCATATTCTGCTTTTCTCCTCTTCCTTTTTGATTCTACTCTCCAAGTTTCTGAGTGCATATTTTGAAAGGGCTGGCAACCTTGAATCAACTTCAGATGTTTGTATTAAAATGATGTCTTCTGCAGACTTGCAGGACTGTCTCTAGGGTGTCTGATCTAGTTTCCTCCTGGACTGGTAGCTCCTGAGGTGAAACAACCATATCCACTTTCAGGTACTTTGTCAGTTACTGCCACAGTCTTGATCTTGGCTATTTAAAGTCCCTCCAGCTCACAAACATTCTTCTTTTTAACTCCATCCCTCTACTGACCCATGGTTTTCTTAACACATGTATATAGTCCCTTGCTGGTCACCTAAACATTTCTTTTTTTTTTTTTAATTGTTGGCTGTTCAAAACATTACATAATTCTTGATATATCATATTTCACACTTTGATTCAAGTGGGTTATGAGCTCCCATTTTTACCCCAAATACAGATTGCAGAATCACATCAGTTACACATCCATTGATTTACATATTGCCATACTAGTGTCTGTTGTGTTCTGCTGCCTTTCCTATCCTCTACTATCCCCCC
>NW_026000170.1:4381256-4483039 GCF_001458135.2 Marmota marmota marmota | reverse complement strand
GGTGGGTCGCAGGCCCGCCTACCTTGCAGGAGTGATTGGAAGCTCTGTCCCGCCGCGGGCCACTGGGCCTTTTCTATTGGTGGTCACAGTTCCGCCTACCTGGCAGGCGCGGGGTTTGGGGGGCGGCTCTGCCCCTCAGCAGGCCGCTGGGCCTGCTGTGTGGATGGTCACAGTTCCCTCTACCTTGCCGGCGCAGGGGGAGGGGGCGGCTCTGCCTCTCAGCAAGCCGCTGCTCCTCTTCTGCCGGTGGGTCGCAGGCCCGCCTACCTTGCAGGAGTGATTGGAAGCTCTCACCTAAACATTTCTATATCTCTTTTTCACAACTCCCAGTATGTAGAGATTCAGACCTGTTTTTTGACTCATCCATCTAGCTTTTTTTTTTAATGCCTAAGTTATTCTTTTATTACCCTGAACACCTAAGAAACTGAAAGTCTGCGTTAACTTTCTATAGAGGATTAAGAGTAGGCCAGTAACCTTCAAGTTCTCTGGTTTCCCATGTTGTGAGTTCCTCCTACAGCTGTACCTGAGAGCTCAGTCCTCTTAACAGGTTGGAAGCATAAATCTTTTGTGTCTGACCTTGTTGATGCCTCCTGTCTCCTCCCACAATCCACCTATTGAAAGGGCTCTGGCTTTCTTCAAATCCTTTGAGTCTGGTTAGGACCATTCCTCCCACTTCCAAGTATATTCCTATTAGTCAGGACTACCTTTATTTTCGTGATAAAGGTCAGAATGATACATTTTAGAAAATCCTTTTTCTCTAGACTACTCTACTAAAGAGGTCATGAAAGTCAGCTTTAAGACTCAAAGCTGATCAATGGCCTCTTTCTTCTAGGAAATCAGTAAAGATTGCAGAGCATATAGATTTTCTGTGAAGATTAAATGATATAATACAGGCCAAGGCCTTAGCACAGTGCTCACCAAATAGTGATCCTTCACTGCATGTTGGCTGTTATGATTGTTGTGGTAATTCTTCCATCATCAAGGGAGAAATTCTCAATCATTTCTTAAAAATCAATTTCTCTGTTCCAAGAATGCTTTTGAGTATTATTCTGATATGGGTTTCGTCGGCCAGGCCTACCTCTACCTTCTCTGCCAGACCTTCTCCGCTCTCCTCTGTGTAATTCTTTCTAGATTCCAGCAAAACTCTATGCCTAGCCACTCTGAATCCTTCCCTTGCTTACTCACCAATATGATTCTCTTTGACTATCTGCCCCTGGATCCTCTTCCTCTTTTCAAGTATTCTCCTAGAATGAATATTTACAAGCAGATAAATCCCCCTGCCCTCTATTAATTTTCTTTCATTTGCACCATTATAAAATTCATTGTAAGAGTTAAAATTTCTCTTAATAAATGCATATATTTTCTTCTGCTACTATTGGGTGCCTAATATTCTTCTTTCAAGCTAACATACTTTTCTTTTTGCTTAAAGTATTTCATAGACCCTCCATCTGCTTTTTCTGTAGTTTCTGCTTGCAGTGTGATTCCCATACCAAAATGATTATGGATAATAAACACCTTGTAAGTTTTTTTTTTCCTTTGCATCTCAAATTGTTCTTTTTAGATATGGCAAAAACTTTCAGGTACTTGAGTACCCCAAAGTCAATGCCACAGGTCACTTGTTAAATCTTGTCTTTTACATTTTAGACAATTCCAATCTGCTTCCTTTCAGAAATCAGTGTTTACTAAAGGCATAAACTATGAAAAATGAGAATAAAAGTTTCCTCAAAGAGATCCAGACAATACAAATGAATTATTCATGTCAAATTAGCCTACTCACCACTGTTCAGGTTATGTCTAAAACAAAACAGAATTATCATCATTAAAGTTGCCTATTATGAGATGATATCTTTCTCATTCAAGAAAAGAACATTAGCTATGATGAATGCTTTTCTGTAGAACATTGGCTTTTAATTTCCTTCTAACACATAAGTAAGTATGGGTAGTTTTCAGCATTATCTGACAGTGTATACATAAGGTGGGTCAAACCATAGACAAAAAACAGACACATTGTCCTGGAACACCAACTTATTTTGTGGCAAGGCATTTCAAGACGTTTGTAAACCATTTTTGGGGGTGTGTGTATGTGTACTGGGGATTGAACTCAGGGGCACTCAACCACTGAGCTACATTCCCAGCCCTATTTAGAGACAGGGCCTCCCTGAGTTGCTTAGCATCTCACTTTTGCTGAGGCTGGCTTTGAACTCACAATCCTCCTGCCTCGGCCTCCTAAGCCCCTGGGATTATGGGCATGTACCACCATGCCCAGCTCGAAAACCATTTTTTAAAACAGTAAAATAAATCATGGTGTTATTGATTCAAATTTTAAAAACACCTTGGCATTTTAAGGCAAATTATTAAAAACTATAGGGATTTTTCTCTTCCCTTTGAGTGAATTTGAACCTCACTCTAGATGGCTCAGAGATTTATATTTTCTCACTTGCCCTGTTAATTAAAGTGTCAAGGATACTTAGTTGAGAGTTTTTAGGGATCAATGGGTTTAAAAATATTAATAAACTAAGAATTCAGAGGTCTGATGCTAGATTTGCCTACCGGTAATTTAAAAGGAGGTTTAATATTCAGTAGATTTAGAATATATTCCATAAGCTAGAAAATTTAAATATCTTATCCTCTTTTCTCTACTGACTGACATTATTTATTTAAGGAGAATATTTCTTCAAATACTATATATTTATAAATTGGATTTTATGTAATTCTTTCCAATCCTAGCTACTAATTTGAGGATATCACCATTCAATTCTTGAAGAATATTTTGTTGTGGCTAGCGAGAGTTACTAGGTGTGCAAGGTTACAGACCACAACACAAAAACAATATTGTTTTCCCTATTTATTATGTACAATCTAGTTATTTAAGAATTTTTAAAAATTATACATTGCTTGTAATTTAAAGGGATTAAGAAATGCTTCTGGAAGATTAAATCAAATATCTTTCCTGCTGTCTTTTTCTGAGTTGCCATGGTGACCTTGCAGCAAAACTCCAATGAAAGAAGAACAGACCAAATTTCCCATCTTTCTTCTTTAAAAAATGTTGGGCAACACTTGACTCCCATGTCATGGTTCCTGTATGATCAATAAAATCTTTTAAATTCTGAAGTTCTGTTGCCTTCATTGTTCTTGTATTTCATTCATCTCACTTAGGTTCATGGCTACCTGGGCTGGCATCGGAAATGGACATAGTTTCTGTTTACAATTTGCTATAATATGGTAAGATTGGAAAAACAACAAAAAAAAATCTTTGAAATGTAATTTGTAAAAGTATATTTTATGAAAGTATATTTTATAAAAGTAAACTTGATGATATTTGTGACACTGGAGAGGCTATAGCTAGATTTTAGAATATATATGTGATATCTAGTCCGAGGGAGATTGGAAGTCATTTAAGAAAGTCGATGACTTTAACTGATAAAGTTGTTGGTGGTAGACATTTTCAAGAATGAGGATTGGATTTGTAAGAAGCCCAGAAAATCCTACCCAGTGTTATTTCACACTGTATTGTTTGCTCTTGATGCAAATAGGAGGTAACCAACAATCTTGTTCCTGGTGCGGTGAGGGGATAGATAATGAGTGCGAAAAAATACAGTATGACAAAGAACATATCTTTCTTTTTCTTCCCATTATTTTCTGGCATAGAATTTCAAACACTGTTGGCTCTTATTAAATGAAAAGATTTTATTAGGCTAATGTATTACTTATGGTGGACTCCTAGGTGGTTTTGGAACAGGACAGTTACTAGAAAGACCAAGCATATGATTTGAGGGCTGAAAATTCCAGCTGCCAGTCATCATGGGGAAAGAGAGAGAGGGGGGGGTTAGAGATTATTAGGCTCAATTATATGGCCAATATAATTATGCCTGCACAATGAAATCCTAATAAAAACTCTGGAGAGTTCAGAAAAGCTCAGTAGTGCCTACTGGCTGGTGAATGAAATCACCTGCTTGGGAAATATTGATGGAGTCGGGGAAAGTGACATGTCCTGACTCCACAGGAAGATGTCTCTGAAGCTCTGTGTTGGGAAACCTCCCAGATCTCACCTCATCTTATCCACAACCGTAAGTATAGCAATTGCAGTGAGTTCTGTAAGTTGTTTTAGCAAATTATTGAATATGCAGGGACTGTTAAAACATCTATATTTGTAGCCTGCCAGCCAGAGGAACTCTAATATTGGTTGGTTAGTATCAGAACTGTATTTCAGTATCCACATTTGATGTTACACCAGTTGAGGTAAAAACAGAATAAAAGTGAAGTCCTGGCATTTTGATAATCATCTTATCATCTTTTAATTAAGAATATCCATAATGCAGGTGGAGGAGCATGAAAGGAATGAAGAAACTTTGGATAGGGCAAAGTGGGGGGAGGGGAAGGGATAGGTCAGGGGTATAAAGTGGAATGAGATGGACACCATTACCCTAGGTACATGTATAAAGATATGAATGGTCTGACTCTACTTTGTACACAATCAGAGAAATGAAAAATTGCGCTCCATTTGTGTACTATGAATTGAAATGCATTCTGCTGTCATGTATAACAAATTAGAACAAATAAATGAGTAAATTTGAAAAATATATATACTTAATACATAATATTCTTATACTTAATATGTATATTAATACATATAATGTATCATACATAATATATTTTATATATAACATATTCTTATAGTGTATAATAGTCTTATATATTATTTGTACTATATATTATATATTCTTATGTGTACTATATTAAGAATATGTAATATTCATATATATATAAAACTGCTATATACCTATATGTGTGTATGAAAGATGATTATACAAAAAAAATGTAGCAGGTATTAAAATTGCCAAAATAAAAGTAAATGTTCATTAGTAGTAGAAAAAAGTTTTAGGCAAAAATTATTCATGCTTACTAAATGCAGCTATAAATTTACATAATTATCACAATAAAACATACACACAGAGAGCCTAAACACACACACAAGTATACCAATTTACAATTATTTATAACAAAATACAATACCACTCCCTATATTGAAAGATAAAGAGACCTGTATGTATATATACCACGTTGTCATTATCTTCCAATAACTGCTGGATATTTAGGTTGTTCTATACCTTAGTTTTTGTGAATAATTCTATAGTGATCATGACAGTGAAGATATCTCTTTGAGGTCCTGAATTCAATTATTTTTAATGTATACCTAGAAGTTAGATTGTTTGATCATATGGTAGCTGCACTTTTTATTTTTAGAGAAAATTCCATACGGTTTTTCCATTGGTCCTTCATTCTATGATCCAACGATTGAGGAGTCAGCAGCATCAAGTTGTTCCTTGTGCCCTTGTGTCCATGTTCTCCAATTTCTACATATCCTCACTAATTCTTGTTGTCTCTTATTTTGTTTTTATGACAGGCATCCTAACAATCCCTAAAGATTACAAATATTGGTCATCTTTTTATATAACTGTTGGCCATTTATGTATCAACCCCTTATAGACATATGGCTTGAAAATACATACTTGCATTCCATAGATTGCCTCTCCATTTTACTGATAATTTTCTTTGATGTGCAGATATTTATAGTTTGTTATAGTCCCACACTTTTATTCTTGCTTTTGTTAATCTTGCTTTTAAGGTCACATTCAAGAAGTCATTCTGATCCACATCATGAACCCCTGTTCAACCCCAGGGTTGCAAACAACCCTGCAAACTGTTTCCAGTCCCAAAGAAGGAACCTGGGAACTGAATGGAGAGGTTTGGGACAATTTATTGCTTACTAACTCCTTGGCAGCTACAGGCAGGGATAAAAATGGAGGGCCTCCTCATGCCTACATGCAGGGGGAATGCAAAGAATAGGTTGCCTGCCCACTGTGCTGGTGGATTTCCTCAGATGTTTTATGAGCATATTCCTTTATTTTACAACCAGGTCACTATGTTTAGAACTTCTCCCAAAGATTGGAGACAAGGGAAGTGGCCAGCTCACTTACTTTACTGCAAGTTGCCTAGGCACTGATTCATGTTAACTCAACACTCCACCCCTTCAGTGCCTTGGAAACCCCTTCTTGTCTCTCACAATCTCAGACCATCCCATGGCTTCCACAAGATCCTATCAATAGGGCTCTGGAGGCATGTTGCATTCATACTTCATAACAGCAATACAAACAGAAAGAATTTATCAGTGTGCATGCCAGGGTCATTTAATACAGCATAGGTGATATGGAGTCATGTCAAGGGAAGAAAAGGTTAATCATTTAGAGAATAGATCAATCAAAAGGGTGTCAGTACCAGTAATTTGTTTAGATACTTGTGTAATACATGGGAAATATTGTGTTTATTAACAAGTATGTGTGTGTGTGTGTGTATACACACACACACACACACACACACACAGTGTTCTGTCTCTAAGACTGCACATTCTCTACCTTGGGCAACCACAGTCCTATCTAGTGCCATCCTGTTTTGTAAAACCATCTTGTAGTTTTTTTTTTTTTTTTTATCTGAGTAGTTTCCTCAGTTCATGAGGTTATAGCATGTTACGGAATGCCATGGCATGCTATGGCACGTTTAGTCCCAAGCAGTTTGGGAGGCTGAAGCTAAGACCTGAGTTCTTGCATCATTCACTGAACCTTGTGGGGAAAGAATAGCTAATGGATAGGACCACTAGGAGGCCAGGCAGGACCTTATGTAACTTGCCTTTACATTATTCCAATTACTAAGTATGTGTGATTAAAAACAAAGGCAGAACCCTGGCTGGAATTTATGGCCATCTACATGTGCATCATCCTATCCAGGGGTAAGGTACATGAGGCTATCCAGAAGGCCCACATAGCCACAGTGCACCCCATGGCAAGGGGGAAACCCTGTGAGTAACATG
This sequence comes from Marmota marmota marmota, assembly GCF_001458135.2. Classification (NCBI taxonomy): domain Eukaryota; kingdom Metazoa; phylum Chordata; class Mammalia; order Rodentia; family Sciuridae; genus Marmota; species Marmota marmota. The sequence continues at coordinate 4,476,174 of NW_026000170.1, read as the reverse complement.
GGGTAATAGGATGAAGACATCTCTTGAGTTAACTGTGGTCTCACATAGAGAGGCAGGCTGAAAGTCTATTATTAATTTACTACCATGACCATACTGGGTGACACAAAAGAAAGTTATTCTTTTAACTGTAACCTGAGTTGATATTTTCTGGGAAAGCTCATTCCACACATAGGTATACTTACGTATCAAGCAGCTATTTAATATCTCCCTAATCAAAGCAAAATATTTTTGTTTAGTGTAGTCATATGATGCCCATTTGTGTGAGTGCATATCCATCCCTTCTAATTTGCAACTTAGGCTTCCAGAGTAGTCCTTATTCTCAGTAACAGAGAACTCTAAGCAGATCCAACAGTCAGTCTGGTTAGTAAATGTGTAATTTCTGTTGTCCACTCCAGGAACAGATTATCTGTTACTAAACTATGGAAAATATGACAAATGCCTAATAGGAACCAATAATGGCAAATAGGCTCCATGAGACAGTATATAGGGTATACTATATAGTATATATTATAACACAACTAACCATCTTGTGTTAGTTAAGTAGCCTTCAAAGTGGGCTTGCCTGGGCAAGTGTACCATACCATTCTGTTCACCCTTAGGGTATAGATAGAATGAAACACCTCTGAAATATGTAACTGTTTTAAACTGATACTATGTGTTCCCTGGGTGTTGATACCCAAGGGTAACATCATCTGTACTTTTGAGGGCCAGGTTACCAACACAGTAGCCTTTACTTGTAAATTTAAGCATTCTCCCTTCTCCCAAAAGATCAATAAGGAGCCTATAATAAGCTGTTGGGGGCTTACTTGGGCAGTCCATGATCAACTAAAATCATTGTCTTCGATGTATTGAGGAGTCAGCAGTATCAAGTTGTTACTTGTGCCCCAGTCTGGTTTAAGAAGATGTTCAGTGGAAGTGTTTATCTGTAACCTTAGTTCTGGCAGCCACGGAGATAGCTGAAGGGTGCTTATGTCTCGGTTTTTAATTCAATGTCCTCAGTACCTCAGGCAGATGAGCTTCTCCGTTCCTGAGTCCTGCACAGTTACTCTCAGTCCTGAAGGCTTATTTCAGCAAGCCATTCATTCTTTCAATGAATCCAGCTCCTGTTGGATTATATGGCAAGTGGAAAATGTAAATATGTTCTGGTCTTGAGCCCATTGTTGTATGTCATGGCCTGTGAAATGAGATCTTTGATCACTGTCAGTTATCTGTGGTGTGCCATATATAGCACTCATCTATATCAATCCCTTAAATAGTTGCCTTCTGATTGTCTCCCTTTCTGGGAAATGTAACTGTGTCCACACAAGTCAATGTATATTTGGATCCTTCTGATGATGGGAGAGGGCCAAGGTAGTCTCTCAGCCATTGCTGAAGGAGGACGTCACCTTGCTTGATATTCCCCTAGATGGCATCAATCATCATGGGTAGTGCTGAAAGCAGGCATGCAGAAACAACATCAGGCATCTTTATGGGCAGCCCCCAGCATACCACAACTGCCCATATAGTCTTTTGACCAGCATGCCTTAATATATGATGTAGTCAAGTGGCAATTTCTTCTTTTGGGTCTTCCTCCAGCCATCCCATCTTTGCCAGTTGTTCAACTTCATCATTTCCTGGAAATTGGAGAGAGCAATAAGCATCCACATTGTACATTATGCCAACTTCGGTTTGGACACAAAGTCATATGTCCTCCCATAGCGGCGTTCTCCAGAGACCTGCCATTAATCATCCCCTGTTGTTATTGCCACTGAGGCAGCCACATTGTAAGTCTTCTGAATATGGCCAGCTGTCTGTACAGACAGTTAATGGACCACTTTCATGAGCAATAACCATCCATACCACTCACAATTCAGCCAACTGTATGCTATGTCCTTGTCATTTATCCACCCACAGAGTCTTGCCTTTGGATAATAGACCACAGCCCTCCACTCTGGGTCAGGGGAGGATTCCTTTTGATGATCCATCAGTGTACCAGACTGCCTCTTGTGTTGGAGGTTGACCATCTTGGTTAAAGAAGAAAAGGCATAAATAATGGTGACATTTCATTATTTTTTTCTACACATGTGATGAGTAGCAGAAACTATTGAAGTTATTTTTTTTTGGGGGGGGGAGGGAGTGGTACCGGGGATTGAACTCAGGAACACTCTACCACTGAGCCACATCCCCAACCCTATTTTGTATTTTGACACAGGGGTCTTACTGAGTTGTTTAGTGCCTTGCCTTTGCTGAGGCTGGCTTTGAACTCGAGATCCTCCTGCCTCAACCTTCCAAGTGGATGGGGTTATAGTTATGCGCCACCACATCTGGTAAGCTGTTGAAGTTCTAAGTTGAGAGGAAAAGTGTCTTTGTCTTGCTGTCAAAAGAATTCAGCTAATTTCATTATAGTTTTCACCTGAATTACCTATGGGGCCTTGACTTGCTGTAGCCATCTACTGATGGGGTAGGCCCTCACAATCTTGACTTTCGCTTCTATGGTGATGGAGTTTGTGGCAAGAGCAGCAGCATAATTAACACACAATTTGTTTTTCCAATAAGCTATAATATTCTTCTTCCCTCCTGCCATAACTGTGACCAACATAGAATGGAGGTCTTACATCCCCTAATCCACTGCCATACACCCCATCCAAACTCATCTAGAGTTCATGAACAAAAGCTTAGCAGGTTTTGATGTGCCTAGTGTCCCAAGGGCTTGTGCCTTTTTTACTGATCTTTGGGTTGATTAAATACCTCAGTGTGCCAGTCAGTTCAGTCCCACATCATGTCCCTAAAATTATATAGTTTGTAAAAATGAGCTACCTTAGGGATGAAAGCCTTCCAATACCTATAACCCCATTTTCTGTACTGTTTGGGGAAGCAGAATCACCTGAAATCTATCTATTACAGTCTAAAGTATAACATTTGTTTTACCCAACCAAACATCCAAGAAGTTTATGAATAAACCAAGGCTTTGTACTTTGTTGGGGGTGTATGGCCTGTCCCATCCTTTGCAAATGGATCAGAAACATGGGTGTCACCAGAGTGAGTGCTGAGAAAGATTCAGAGGTGAGAAGAATGGAATCAACATCATAAAACATTTTTAACTGTGGAGGTTGGGACCTGGTTTCTAATTCTTGCACAACCATACCATGACTTAAGGTGGGGCTATGAAAATATCCTTGAGGTATTAGCCTTCCCACTTGAGGTCAAATGGTTCTTGACTATCAGGAGATATAGCTATGATACAGAAGGCATTATCAAGATCTAATATAAAATGATATGTTCCCAGCTGGATGCTGAGTTCTTCTGCAATGGTAACAATTAAAAGGGTTATATAAAGTGAAGTGACCACCTTTTAAAATTTCTGTAATTTGCTGTGGAGCACCAAGTTCCATCCTTCTTTCTTACCAGACACACAGTTTAGCTAAAAGGACTATGGTTTATGCAATTTGTGTATACTTTAACCAGTTTATATATGACCTTCATAATTTCTTGATGGCCATTGGGGAGTTGATATTGTTTGGTGGCAACAATTCAACAAGGCACAGCCGAAACAAGAAGGGGGCATGTACAATGTCCTCTTATGATTGACACATGCTTAATCTTATGGCAACACAACTCCTCTACTGTAGTTTGTAGGCATTTACCCCACAAGATATCCATACATATTATATATTCAGGAATGGGGGCTATGAACACTGGGTAGAAGGTGGGTGAGAGTTTGTCTGTATTAGGGCGTTAGTGACTACTGGAAATTGTCAGATGTGGATTTGATTTAGAGAATCCACTTGTTCCAGTAACTCAGAAGTTTTGGTGAAGATCAATGGGAATTAGACCAGTAATGGTTCAAAATTTAAAGACCCAGCAGGAGTGATCCGAGAAGGCAGATCCAGATCTGCTCTACGTTTTAGAGAGGATATTTACATATTACCATAAGGCCACATGCCCCCACAGAGTTGGTGGAACTGAGGTCCAAGTACAGGCATGAAACAACAACAACAAAAGTATATCTGCATGGTCACTCTGCTTGGGGGACACTGGAACAAATCACATAATGCTGAATAATATAGAATTGTCCAAAACGGCTTCAGTAAGAGCACACTATGCTTTACCTCAGAGGCTTTACACTAGCACTGTTGTGGAATGTGTGGGCTTATTACTAACTTGGCTATTTCTTGAGAGTCACAATATGTAGCCAAATTCAGGAGATATTCCTATGCCCAGAGGTATCTGGATCTCTATGGAAGAATTCACTAAATATCTGCAGGAGCTGGGAATGAAACATATGCAGCCTTTCCCTGGATCAGACAGTATGAAGTCTACTATTGGCATGAGAGATGCCATGTTACACACAGCTTCTTTATCCAGTTATGGTGCCTCGGTATCAATATTATCCCCATTAGTAGGGCAGCCCTTCTATCAGCAGCACAGCTGATAGCAGATCTAAGGGAGACAGATTATGACAGAAAGCAGGAATTTATAAAACCCAGCCAAATCAAGAAGGACTTCTCTGAATCTCTCATAAACAGATGTTGGTAGATTTAGTAGCAATAGGAGTAGATGAAAGGAAAATAAATAATGCAATAATGAAGTTGTCATTTGATACACAGTTTCAGTTTTGCAAGTTTTATAGATCTGCTCTATGTCTCTATTCCATTGCTTAGTGATGATTATCATCCTCACTTCAGTTAGTAGAGCTAGAAATCTGGAGCTAGTCAAAATTATCACTTGGCATCTCTTCCTTACCTCTTACATTTAATCAATTATCACAGCCTCTCCAAACTCCTTCTCAACTATTTCCAAGTCTGGACTCTTGTTCTGTTTACTCAGGTCCTGCCTCATTAGAAGATACCACTAATTCTTACTTAATTAACAACAACAACAACAACAAAAAACTCTGAACATTTATTTGCCAGTTCAATGTTCCTCCCTCCAGTCTGTTTTTCAGATATTTCATAGTAAAAGCATTTTTCTCTAGAAATATCATCATGCCAACCTTATGCTAAAAAAATCCGTATTTCATGATATCCCATTCTTTTCAGAAAAAAGTTCAAATATCTTCAGGGTTATTCTGCTTATACTAACTTCTCCAACCATCTCTAGTTTCTTACTCTCTTTCACATCCCAAGCTGAAGTTATACTAACCAGTTTTCATTTCTGGGAAGTGCCATTTTTCTCTCCTGTCTTTTCTTCTCTTTTTTTCTCCCACCTTTTCTCTGTCATTGCATTTCATTTCTGCCTTCCCTTCTTTTCTTCAATTGTGTAGTAAACACAAGTTGGTTTTTATTTAAATATATTTTCTTCATCTCTTGCTCTTGACTCCTGTTTTTCTTTCACATTCTTTAGTTTCAGATTATCTATTCATCAGGATATCTTCCCTTACCTCCAAATCAGGTATATTACAAAGGAGATATCACTATGGACATTTTTGAAATGCAGAAGATCATTAGAGTCTATTATGAAAACTTATATTAAACAAATTAGAAAATGTAGATGAAGATATTGACAAATTTTCAGCAACTAGATTGAAGGAGTAATAAAAGGTCTTCCAATAAAGAAAAGCCCAGAACCAGATGAATTCTCAGGTAGTTCTACCAGACCTTTAAAGATTAAATAATGCCAATTATCTTCAGATTGTTCCATCAATTAGAAGGGAAGGCACACTCGAAATTCATTTTGTGAAGCCAGTACCATATTGATCCCAAAATAAGACAAAGACACAATGAAGGGAAGGGAGCAGAAATGGGAATAAGAAAGATAGTAGAATTAATTGAATGTAAATTTCCTATGCTTATATACGAATATACAACCAGTGTAACTACACATTATGTTCAACCACAAGAATGGGATCAAAAGTATAATGGTTTATACCCCATGTATGCATATATAAAAACAACAAATAAAAAATAAATGATGCAAAAAAAGACACAATAAAAAAGAAAACTATATACAAATATCCCTGATAAACACAGACACAAAAGTCCTTAATTAAATATTAGCAGTCCACATTCAAAATCATATTGAGAAGATTGTATGCCATGATTAAGTTTGTTTTATCCCAGGGATGCAAGGTTGGTACAATATACAAGAACTAATAAATATAATTCATCACACAAATAGAATTAAGCACAAAAGTCACATTATTATCTCAATAGATACAGAAAAGTACTTTGACAAAATTCAGCATACATTCAGTTAAAAACAAGAAAATAGGGATAGAAGGAAATTACATGAACATCCTACAGATTATATATGGCAAATCCAAAGCCTTTCAAATGGGATAAACTGCAAACATTTCCTCTAAACTAGAACAAGACAATGGCGTCCACTCTGACCACTTCTGTTCAGTATGGTTCTTGAAACACTAGCCAGAGCAATCAAACAATAAAATGAATTTAAATATATTCAAATAAGAAAATAAGAAGTCAAATTATCTATTTGCTAATGACATGGTCCTATACTTAGAAGACCCAAAAATATTCCACCAGAAGACTTCTAGAGCTTATAAACAAATTTAGCAAAACAACCAATTCAAGATCAACAAAGATGAGGAACATTTCTATACACCAATGATGAATCTGCTAAGAAATAAATCAGGAAAAAAATTCACTCACAATAGTCACAAAACAAAACAAAGCAAAACAAACAAAAATGTAGGACTAAATATAGCTAAGAAGGTCAAAGAATTCCATAGTTAAAATTGTAAAATGCTGAAAAAAATATTCAAGAAGCTATATGATTAAAAGACTACCCATGCTTTTAGATAGGAAGAATTAATATTGTCAAAATGATCATATTACAAGAAGTAATCTATGAATTCAATAGGATCACCATCAAAATACCAATAACATTCTTTACAAAACCAGATAAAAACAGTCCTAAAATTCATTTGGAAGCCTAAAAGACCCAGAGTAGCTAAAACAACACTGTGTAAGAAGAGTGATGCTGAAGTTCTCACAATACCTAATTTCAAATTATACTACAGCACTGTAGTAACAAAAACAATATGGTATTGGCATAAAAACAGACATGAAGGTCTATGGAATAGAATAGAACATACAAAGACAAATCAGTATAGATGAAAACATCTGATCTTTGATAAAAGTACCAAAAACATGAATTGGAAAAGTTAAAGCCTTTAAAAAAATGGTGCTGGGAAAATTGGATATCAATTTGTAGAAGAATGAAACTATATCCCTATCTCTAACCTGCACAAAAATCAACTCAAAGTGGATCAAAGACCCAGGAAATATACTAGAAACACTGCAACTGCTAGAAGAAAACATAAGGTCAAACTCCAACATATTGATGCAGACCTTATTTCAGCTCCTCTTCTGTAGGGGATTAATGTTATCTATCTATCTATCTATACGTCTCTCTCTCTGTATGTGTGTGTGTGTGTGTGTGTGTGTGTGTGTGTATATATATATATTTTTTTTTTTNTATATATAAATTTAACACCAAAAATAAATGAATAAACTGACAACCCAATCAACTAATGGGAAAAATCTAAATAGAAATTTATCAAAAGAAGAAATAGTAATGGCCACAAATATATGAGAAAAATATTATTTTTAGCAATCAGTGATATATGAATCAAAAGTACACCGAGATTTCATCTCACTTCAGTTAAAAATGACAATCATCCAGAATATAAATAATATTAAATTCTTGTGACTATGTGGGGGAAAGGTACACTTATACATTGTTAGTGGGGTTGCAATATAGTAGAACCATTTGAAAAGGAATATGGAGATCCTCAAAATTAGGAATGGAACTACCACACAACTGAGCTATGTCAAGCCTTATTATTTATCCAAAAGGACTAAAATTCATTCTACTTTAGTGATACATTCATACTAGTGTTTATAACAGTTCAACTCACTGTAGCCAAGTTATGAAACCAGCCTAAATGCCTGACAACAAACAAACAAATACAGAAAGTATAGCATATATACACAATGGAATTTTATTCTGTTATAAAGACATGAAATTTTGTCTTTCAGTGGTAATTTGATGGAACTAGAGAGCATCATGCTATGTAAAATAACCCAGACATAGAAAGTTAAGTGTTGAATGTTTTCTCTCATATGTGGAAACAAGACAGGGAGAGGGAGAGAGAGAACTAGGGGGATGGGGGTAGGGAGAGAGAATCTCACAAAATAGAACATTGCAGAGTAAGGAGATTGAGAAAGTGGGAAGGGGAGAGCATGGCAAAGAATGAAATGCACCAAATAATACTACATCTATATATAAATATACCACAATGAATGGTGCATATATAAAATTATATATGTGTAATTATAATGCACTAATTGAAATAATAATTGAAGGGACAGCAGTAGATTAGAGCAATTGGATCAAAGAGAGAGAGGAGGAGAGGGAAGGTTCATACCAAATAGGATTGATCAAATTATATTATGTGCATGAAAAAATATGGCATAATGATTCCACTATTATGCATAATTGTAATTTATCAATTAAGAAAGGAATACATGGAAAGAGAGCTTTCATAACAAAAATCAGATCAATTTGAAGAATTATTAACTCATTAGGATATAAAAATTTCAAGTATAGGATTCAAATATAGGCCTTAAAGAGCTCTAATAACTGAAAAAAATATATAAACTCAGCTTGGAAAGGAATTTTGAATTCCCTGAATTTGTCTAGTTACAATATATACACTGTTGAATAATAGCATCCTGTTTTCTTTTCTTCCCCAAATACTACCTCAAGGATATATCTGTGAAAATCTCAAATTATATTTGAGGATATAGATGGGGTTAAGAAAAGAATGGGTATTTTTGCTGTTGAGTATGTATAATTTAGATAATTAAGAATTTTAGTTGAATGACACTATGCATTAAGATGTGTGTGTGTGTGTGTGTGTGTGTGTGTTCTTTTGGGATTACAAAAGAGTAAAATGAGGACAGAGAAAAGATAGCTTCATAAGCTTCTCACTTTTTCCATTTTTTTTATAAGGGGAATTTGAAACATGGCCTTAATATTGGAGCCATAATGTTTCTTAGCAAATGACTCTCTCAGCATCAAACATTAACCGGGTCATTGACTGATTCATGATGTATGAACAATGCCAAGCAATCAATATAATCTCCAACATATCTGTAGACATTTGAGGTTTCTGGTCTTTCATGATATCCTGTATTCCTACCCAATGCATAGAAATAAAAATAGGGTAGTTTATCTTCTTTGTCTGATTTTTAGTGTTCTTTGATGGATGTTTATTTTCAATTGTACTATACACTATTTTGAAAGTGATGGTATATCTATTGAAATGATATTTTAATCAGAATTTCTGACATAGTCAGAATATTATGCCATATTTAGGCAACAGTGATAAAAAAGCACACAAAAAGAAGTAAGGAAAAAGAATTATTGCTTGCCTCTAAAAGGCCAATATAAATTCTTTCCATTAAATGCTTCATCAAATATTATGGCATACATTTTTCCCGTAATATTAATATCAAATGCCGTAGTGGACCTAAAAATAAGGACAAATATTTAGGATAGTTACTTAATATTTGGGTAAATAAATATTTTATAGTTTGGTGGAAATATATTTTTCTGTAAGCAAATATGTGCTTTTTTTAACTTACACATTTCTTTCTGGATTTGTTGTTAAAGTTAGAAATATCTGTTTGCTCAAATATTATATAAACAATCCACATATTGAACAAAGATAACTTGCTTTGTCTGGAAGGAAAAATACTTGCTAACTTCCTATTAAAAATGCTTCTGGGGGCTGGGGTTGTGGCTCAGCGGTAGAACACTCGTCCAACACATGCAAGCCCTGGGTTCGATCCTCAGCACCACAAAAAAATAAATAAATAAAATAAAGGTATTGTGTCCAACTACAACTAAAAAAAATGCTTCTAAAAATTTATAAGGAAACTCTGGCATTGTGGTGCACACCTGTAATCCCAGAGGCTTCGGAGTTTGAGGCAGGAGGATTACAAGTTCAAAACCAGCCTCAGAAAAAGTCAGGTGCTAAGCAACTCAGTGAGACCCTGTCTCTAAATAAAATATAAAATAGGGCTGGAGATGTGGCTCAGTGGTCCAGTGCCCTTGAATTCAATCTCCAGTACCTGCCCGCAACCCTCCTCCCCCCACACACACACAAAAATCTATAAAGAAAATACTCAAGGAATAAACTTCTCAAATCATGATCAGAAATATTTTTCAAGATATCATTCTGACATAAGTACTTAAAATTTTAATTCAGTTTTGAATGATTACAAAAATATCCATGAAATGGTGATGGTTTGATGAGTATAGGATCTCTAAAACATTATGAACCTAATTAATGACAAAATAGATCTTTTTTTTCCTCTTTTGCTTTTTACTACTCATTGAAATAAGTCATTTTCCATATGTTTTTAAAACATTTAAATTTATCATTTTATTAAATAATTTTTAATAAAAAAATTTTTGTTATAAAATTATTTCTACTTGAATTAAGGAATATTTAAAATAAGCTATTCTAATCCCCTTGCCAAATCTTCTAATTTCTTTATTTAGGCTTTTTTAAAGCTTATTTCAGTTCTTTAAAAAATTAAAACAATTATATTAATTATAATGTTTATATAAACATCATATAAATTAATATAATTAAAATAATATTATATTTAATAATGTTACATATTAATAACAATGTTAAAATAAATATATAAAAGATATATGTGAATACTAATATACGAGTAACAAAAATAATGCTAAATATAAATATAAATAATAAAGTAATAATGTTAAATATAATAAGAGTAAATAATTATAATTTAAATAATATAATAACACATTATATTAACTTTTGTTTATATATATTTGCTTTTTTTCAATTAAGTCATGTAACTTAAATTTTCAAATATTACTTTAATATGGACCATCAAATCTCAAAATAATTTTACAAATGAATTTGACAGAATTGAAGTCTTTTTAAAGAAGAATATAATAGTGTTTTAATTGTGTGGCAAGTTAGAGCAAATGCTACTTACTCTTGAAGATAAAATGTAAATTGCCAAGATTTGCAGACTTTTGCCCTCCTATCAGGTCAGTGAGTAGGGGTGGGGGCTTCCTTTCTTGCATCCCAGAATTGATTAGAATTCACGACAATGCTCTAAGATTATTTTTTGTCATAGTTAACATGTAAAGGTGTATTTTATGTGTAAAATCACGTCAATTTTTTTAATCACACCAGAAGATTGAAGTCAGTGGCCTTTTTAGCTTGCTCTATAAGTTGCGAATTGCCAATTTACTGATATTCCTAGCCACTGCTTGTGACTATCTCTGTATGAGTTAATTTTTTTTTTCCAGAAGCTTGACAAATTTTACCCTGATGAATTTCTGGGGATCAGAATTTCAAGACTCATTTTCTTTTGGGGATCATTTCAACCACACACAGACAACTACAAACTAAATTGCATCATACATATTGTGAGAAAGCTGTCATTTTGAACATTTACAGCTATTTGGAAGCTTTCATTTCCTAAGAGCATATACTTTTTATAGTTCCATTTTAGCTCTTAATTTTTGAAAACTTTGCTTTGCTCTTCCTTGTTGTATTATTAGGAATACTGAAATTATTTTCTGGGCAGGAATATTTTTTGTTTTATTAAAATTCTTTGAAAGTTTAAATCTTTGAGTTCAGAGCTCAGAATTTATTGATTAAGAAACAATGGACATATACATAAATGAAATGATCAATTGCTGTGAAGATAAGCATATCACTGTGGCACCTTGTCTCCTCTATGAATGTATGAAAAATGCTGCAGGATGGGACAGAAAGATAGTGTGGTGTTTGTGTATCTGTGTGTGTGTGTGTGTGTGTCTGTGTGTGTTTTGAATTTTCAAAGGATGAAAAAGAACTGATCTTGTAATTATAGACTATGAGTTTTTGAAGAAAGCTGACTTAGTCACTTTGCCAATTCTGATGTTTTACTCTAAAATATACACATTCTATATGTATGGTAATGTTAGTTTTTCTCTTGATTATCTACTAATAGTATTTTTAAATTTCTGAGTCTACAAATACCATTTTGATTATTTGCACAGTGAGTCAGCTTAATTAATAAAAATGCTGTCAGGCATTTAGAACACAGTAGAACACAAAGAGAAGCTGGTAGACATAAAATAATCAATTAAATGAGATAAAATACAAACAGGGAGAGTGACAGAGGTAGAGTAAACCAGAAAAAGTATTTAATATTTGCATCTTATTGATCAGAGAAATAGAGTTCTCTTAAGAAATCAAAAAGTGGTAGATTGTATCCTCATTCACAATTAACAAACTTCTTCTCTCCTACTTTCCTGAAAATATGCTGATTACACATCCTTGCCTACTGCTATGTGACGCTTTGCATAGAAATATACCTCCCACCACTTTGACTTTAAGTTATGATTTATCAGCTGCTTTAACCAATAGAATATGAGTAGAATTTTTCATGACTGTGTGTAGTGGAAGCTATAAGGGATTATGATTCTGTGCTGGCTCTATATTCCTTTTTTCCTTTACACAAAAATGAGATGTCTCAACTAGATGTTCTTCTTCTCAATTTGAGCCCTGGAACAGAGTGCTTGTGGGGCAGAATACTTACCACTGATGCTCAATCATCATTATGTAATGAGAAATGTATAATACATAAGCATTTTTTTTTGGTCTTTGCAAATGTGACTAGTACAGCGATGCAAGTGCCTTTACTTATTTAGATTATTTAGTAATTTCTTCTCTCTCATTCTTCACTCATTCTTTACAGGCTTTTAGTAGAGCTAACTCTACCTTAGCTTGATTTATCAGAGGACAGCTGATATAAGCTTGATTTATCAGAGGACAGCTTTCTTCAGATCTATACTGAGACATCCCACTGTCTACTGCCACCTGAAGACAACGGAAAGAATGTTTGGTCTTACTGCAGCAACTGGCATCAATGAGGACAAAGACAAGCCGAAAAAAACCTTTTCTATTTCTTAATGGTATTCTAGTGGTGATTTTTGGTTACTGTACTCTAAAAAATCATTGACAATGTTAGTTACTCAAATTTCTATTGTTTAAGAGCTTTGATTAAAATACACACTAGTCTTGCAAATTGGCACGTGATTAGTGACTCAATCTTTCTGTGAATTTGGAATGTTTGTTGTGATTTTATTTTCCTACAATTCTACTTTGTCCATTGTGGGCGTTGCTCTCCATATTGCCCTAATTTTTTTTATGCTTTGCCCTATCCCTATATTTTAGCTTTTTGAGAAACTTAGTGTTAAGTAAGCTTCAAGAAAACAACAAATATTTGGGTTTTGTCTTTTGAGTCAAATATAATACTTAACTTGCCATACATAAGAACTTTTCAATCATGGTATATTGTGAGGTTTTATGTATTTATTTTCTCTCTGAGGTGAGGTTTTATGTAATTAATTTGTATTTTAGTTTTTTGTTGTTTCTTAGATTATGTTATGGCTACAATTCTCTACATTTGGGAGGTTATGAACCATTTAAATTACCTTGATTTATTTTTAATTAATTTACTCAAGATATCATATTTTACATTACATATGCTTTCATTGTACATAATTCTTCATGATGTTTTCTTTTCTTAATAATTTTTTATACCTTTATTTTATTTATTGATTTTTATGTGGTGCTGAGGATCGAACCCAGGGCCTTGCACGTGCTAGGTGAGCACTCTACTGCTGAGCCACAACCCCAGCCCCAGGATGTTTTCTTATCTTGAGAAAATAAGGTAAGGACACCTATAATCCCAACAACTCCAAAGGATGAGGCAGGAGGATTGCAAGTTTGAGATTAGCCTGGGCAATTTAGCAAGACCCTCAGCAATTTAGCAAGACCATATCTCAAAATAAAACATGAAAAGAAATGGGTATGTTGCTCAATTGCTCAGTGGTAAAGTGCCTATGGATTCAATCCCCAGTACAAATAAAGAAAGAGGAAAATAAGATAATTTATCTTCTATGATGATAACTTTAAGGCAATATCCATATTTGTTTTAGTGGCTTTCTAGAAAATTTTAGTCATTCAGTCATCCTTTTTTTTTGTTTGACATATGCCATCTTTTCACTGATTCATTTTCAATGCACTATTTCAACGATTTTTTTTTGTATTTCTTAATTTTATTTTATTTTTTTGAGTTGTAGATGGACAGAATACTGCACTTCATTTATTTTTATGAGGTATTAAAGATCAAGCCCAGGGATTCACACATGCTAGGCAAGTGCTCTTCCACTGAGCTACAACCTCCGTCCTTATTTTATAAAATTTGTTCTGATTAGTTATACATGACAGCAGAATGCATTTCAACTCATTGTACACAAATGTAGCATAACTTTTCATTTCTCTGGCTGTACACAATGCAATAAATGAATGTTTTTGTAGTGCATATTTTCATGAACTAATTTAAATATTCCCTTAATGGTTATCCCTGTAGCTTTATATTATGGGTCAAAAAGTATGAGCTTTTTAAACGTCTTTGATATATATTGCCAAATTATCCTCGACAATGGTTCCACCAACACCTTCTGCCATTATGGTGCATACAAATGGATTTCTTCTTAAAAAATTCATTCTTACATTGGCCATCTATTGAGTGTAAGTTATGTTAATAGTCTACAGATGTCCATAACTATCAATAATACCAAATATTTTCTTATAAGAGACAGGTAGAAAGAGTTCAGATTCCACAGGGGGCTACATAAAGTTTTAAATCCTGACTCATCTGTTTGGTAGCTACTGAGCTGTGCTCTACATCCTTATCTGTAAAACAGGAATAATAATATGACATAGTTCATGGGGCTCATGTGAAGATTAAATAAGTAGAATGATTATTAGAGTATGATATAATATATGTTATATATAGTGATTCTATTATATCTGAGTTAAGATGTTCAAGGTATTTGGATTTTCTTAAAATTTTCTTTACAAAATTATATGGTTTTGTATACAAATACACTTAAGTTATGCTGTCATGTACTTTTATTTCCTTCATATTATCATTTAATAAATTTTCACTGAAATTTAGCAATCTATTCATAAATAATTTATTATTAATTTATAAGGTGTTTTTTTAAACTTTTTTAATACTGGTGATTGAACCCAGGGCCTCTTCCATGGTAGACAATTGCTACATCCCCGATCCTAATTGAGATTTTAAGTTAGGGCTAACTAAATTGCACAGGCTAGCCTCAAATTAGTGATCCTCTTGCTTCAGCCTCCTGAGTAGTTCGTATTATAAGCATGTGCCACCATGGCCAACTATGAGTTAGTTTTAATGGTTTGACTATTTACTGATTTCTTTTTAAGTAGCACACTTGAGAACTTGGATATGTAAATTCTTAAGTTCCATTCCAGACAGACAGAACCAGACATGCCAGGAGTAGGGAGTGGAAGCCTATGGTCTTCAAGTCCCTTCTGGTGGTAGCACTGCATGCTCAAGAACCACTGTTTTAAGCCACTCCTCAGGGGAAAAGGGAATAATAATAATAATAATAATAATAAATTTAAATAATAAAAAAGTTATTTAAAAGCAATACAATTCTAATCTCTAGAAATCAGACTGTAGTTTTGAAAAGTTGCCCTGGTATTTGTTAGCTGTTAAACATCAAATGAGCAAGTTAAACATTTTTTGTATTACTTCGATTTTATGTAAAATGAAGATAAATGTGAAAAATACATTAAGTAATTAAATGAAATACTTATATGCGATACTCTTACATGAATTAACATTACTTAACATTTAAGTTAAGCATTCAAACAGTACTTGAGTCAAAGGAGTATCTAAGAGAATATTATTAACTATTTACTCCCATTCTTAAAAAAAATGCAGCTTTACTGAAATATAATTAACCTATAATAGAATTCACACAATTAAAGCAAACAATTCAATGGCTTTTCCACAAAGGTATACACTTATATCCATAATTTTAGAATATTTTCATTATGCCAAAATAAGCCTGCATGTTGGAGCTGTCACCCATTAGTCCTCCTTCCCCCTTTGCCATAGGCCACTAATCTATTTTTTTCTTACAGATTTCACCATTGGGATATTTCATATAAATTAAATATAACTTAGTCTTATGTAATTGACTTCTTTCTTTTAGCATTTTGAATATTTTCAAGGTGAATTCATGTTGCAGAATGTTATCAATACTTCATCATTTTACTGTTGAATAATATTCCATTATTTGAATATATCACATTTTATTTATCTAGTCATCAGCTGTACATTTGTTTTGATTTTTGTTTACTATAAATAATTCTGCTGTGAGCATATGTGTACAGTATGTTGATGGGCATATATTTTCATTTCTCTTGGGCATATATCTAGAAGTGAAATAGCTGGGCTATGTGGTAATACTGAGTTTTACTTTTTGAGGATCCTGCAAAATCTTTCTCAAAGCAGTGGCACCATTTTACGTTCCCACCAGCAGCATATGAGGGTCCTGATTTCTCCATAGCCTCCTAACAGTTGTTGTTATACATTTTCATTAAAAACATTCTGGTGAGAATGGAGGAGTATTTCTTTTGGTGGTTCACCATGTTGAATGTCTTTTCAAATGCTTATTAGTCATCTGAGTACTTTATTTAAGTTTTTTTTTTTTTGTGTGTGTGTGTATGTGTGTTTGTGGTTCTTTATATTCTAGATACATGACTGGCAAAATATTGTCCCTTATCAGAGTACCAATTTGCAAAAAAACTCACAAACACATGCTCGCGCACGCACACACACACACACATACACACACATATATATATGTATATTTCAAGATATATTCAGTATACATATTGAATTTCCAGCTAGGTTTACTTGCTTCCATTAATATTTCTTATAAGTTGGGTCTGCTGACAACACATTCTCTCAGTATTTCATTGTCTGGGAATGTTTTTTTTTTCTTTCCCATCTATTAAAGATAGTTTTGCCTCAGGCCTCTATTATTTCTGATGAGAATTCAATCAATTTTAATTTTATCTTGGTTCCTTTGCCTGTGACAGCTGTTTATCACTTGCAGTTTTCAAGTTATTCTCTTTGTCTTTGCCTTTGCCTTTTGACCTTTTTATCATGATGTGTCTGGATGTGATGTGGGCTTTCTTTTCTATTTTTTCCCACTTGAATTCTAGATTAATTTTTCATCATATCAGGAAAATTTCCTGCCATTAATTATTTGATTTTTTTTTTGTTTCTTTCTCTACTCTTTGGGAATTTCATTATGCTTATGTTGATATGCCCCTCATGGTGACATGTACTAACTTTGGCTGGAAGCAGAGGGGAGGTGAAGCCTTACCTTTTTGGCCACATCTACTCCTTTGACACATCTCTGCAGTCATTTCATACTGTTAAAGTTATCCCAACTCCATATGTCAATGATTATATTTACTTTCAGAAGATAAAATTAGGTTTTAATTTATTTTCATTCCTCTAATACAAACAGATGAATATTTTGGAAGTACAAGGTTAGATAATAAAATTGGTGATAAAATGCATAAAGTATGTATTAATTTCTTTCAAAATTTTAATTTTCTTGATTTGAAATTTCCATTTGTTAAGAGAAATAGGCAGTAAGCTCTTTGTTCTTTAAAATTTAAATCTTGTAAGAAATTGAATTAATAGATTATTTAAAGTCACCTTTTTTGCAGTATCAATTTGCGTGATAGTTTGAAAATTTTGTTGACTAATTGCCCAAGATAGCAGTAGGATCTGAAATTATTTCTGTCTTTGCTGTTTATCCAGTAGCTACATATTTTGTCTTAGACCCAAGAAAAAGAAGGGGAGTTGCATTGCCAAAGGCAAGTTTCTATATTCTTGAATAGGGTACAAACAAAGTAAAAGTATTTTCTGATTCTGAAATTAGGAAATAAAACATGAAATTTGATTTGAACCAAAAAGTTACAAATAGTTTTGCAGATAGAGTAATGTTTGAATTGGGTAATAACATATCTGGGAGCAGTACAATAAAAATATAAGTTTTCTGAGTAAACTCAATATAGATGTTCAAAATAGTTATACATATTTTCCACTTTTCCTTCCCCTATCTGCTATTAATATTTGGGTGTGATGTTTCAAAAGTCAATCTAATTTAGAGTAACATTTTGCTGAATGAAATCTTTGCAACTCATTCTATTCTGTATATGTTTCACCAATATTAAGTGACATTTAAAAATATCAATAAGATGTAGGCTGCAGGCAAGTTTAATTTTAATCTATACTTCAATTCAGAAAAAAGAAAACATTTTAAACACACTAAGCTATTATTGTTTTTGTATTTTTATTTTCTTTAATAACCAAAAAAGGACTTTTAAAAATAATGTACTGGAAAAATATCTGCAATATAAGAAAGAAAGTGTTAATTTAAAATTTAGTGCCTAGAGGTAATATATCATATGTGGATATCTAATATCTTGTAAGATGAACACTTCAAATAAGTATGGTAATAATAATAAAAGCAATGCTTCAAAATATACCTCCATATTCAAAATATAGCATTTCTAAATGCCCCCTAAAATATTATACACATTCACATACCCACATCTATATAAAAATTGTAAAACAGGAGTGTTGTCACAAATAGGTGAGAAAATTTTAAGAATCAGCACAAGGACTGGATTGATAAAAGTACTAGCCAAGCTAGAATTCAAAACATAAAAATAAAACATTTTTTTGAAAGTCACAATATCCCTTGAAAAATATCCTAAACTTTGTGATTGTGGAAGAGAATTTTGTGGAGCTCAACTATGTCAGAACACTGAACTGCAGTATGTAGTCTATTTTTGTTAGCTTTGCATCTCTGTAACCAAAAGACCTAATAAGAACAACTTAAAGGAGGAAAAGTTTATTTTTGCTCATAGTTTTAGAGGTTGAATCCATGGTTGACTGACATTCCATAGCTCTGGACCTGAGGTGAGACAGGACAACATGGTGGAAGGGCCAGGCAAAGGAAAGCAGCTCAGGACAGGGCGGTCAGGGAGTAGAGGCAGAGAGCCAGGGACAAAATATAAACCCCAAAGGCACATCCCTACTGACCAATTTACTTCAGCCACACCTTACCTGCTTGTAGTGACCATCCCATACAGTAGTCATTTCATATTATTAATCCATCAAATAGATTAATCCACTGATTAGCTTACACCTCTCATGATCAAATCATTTCCTTTTTGAATATTCCTACATTGTCTCACACAGGCACCTCATATCCAAACCATAATATAGTCCAAGCCCATGGCAAACAGTTTAAGATCATGCATATAGAAAAAAAAAGCATTACAGATTCTAAAAAGGATAACTAAATTTGAGGAGAGCAACCAATCTATCCTATAGATGTTGAAATTCCTATGGGGAAATACCTCTAATCTGACACTCATGTTCTTAAAATCATGAAGGCTTGATATTACTCCCCAGCATCTCATGTAACACGTATAGCAAGCTCAGTCACAACATGAACAAATTTGTAATAGTTGCTTGGCATTTCTTCAGTGAACTTCAGGCTTCAATAATTTAGGATTAAAAAACAAAACAAAACAAAAAAGCAAGCAAACAAACAAACAAAAAACCACCTGCATCTGATATAGATTCCTGTCATTCAAAATTAATAACACATATAGTTTAATAATAAATAAAAAAGATTAATATATGGATTTCTGACTAAAACATCTGATACATAACTAAAAATTTTCTATCAGAATAAAAATGAAAATATCATTTGAAAGAAAACAGAATTCATAACAGTGACCATGATCAGTTAACATAATTTTCCATATAATAGATATACTCAGGATGTATGAGATGTAATGTCCATAATTTTAATTTATGTTTATATTAGTTTTCTATTATCACAGACTGGATTAAACAACAACCAGTTATTATCTCATCGTTTTTAGGTCAGAAATCTAGAAAAAATCTGCTAAATCTTTTGCTCAGTCTCAAAAGGCCAAAGTTAAATCTTGGTTGAGCTATTCTCTTATCTAGAGGCTATGGGAACTAATTAACTCCAAAAGCCATTGCATGTTGTCAGAATTTAGGTTCTTCGGGTTGTAGGTCTGTTTCCCTTTTTTCTGATGACTGTCACTTAGAGCCACTTTATTCTTAATGCCTGCTGGAATTTCTTCTCAGTGGCTTCCTTCAGTTTCAAAGATGGCAGCAACCCATTAGGCCCTTCCCATGCTTCACATTTCTTTCACTCGTCTCCCATTTCTAGCTACAGAAAATTTTGCTTGGGCCCACCTGACAATCATCTTCTGCTCAGGGGCACGCTTACATTGTCCCATAGGACTTCACTAACCAAACACATGTTCCTTAATGGTAAAAGTATTAAAACTGTAAAGAAAGTAAAATCATCTCATTAAATTAAACACAAAGTCCATCCGAAGAACTTCGCTGTCTGAGTACCCTTCAAGTTGATTTTAGGTGGAGAAACTCATAACTTTCTCCAAAATTATGTAAGCCTATTGAATATTTTAGGGTAAGTGAGCTATAAATTCCAAACTACTCTGTGTGTGTGTGTGTGTGTGTGTGTGTGTGTGTGTGTGTGTGTGTGAGAGAGAGAGAGAGAGAGAGAGAGAGTTGTAATGCAACTGCTCTATCTCAGGTAGAGTGACTTGAGATGGGGAGCCATTGTGAGGTCTGACATGACTTTATTCAAAGGCAGGCAATCTGTGTAGAGGAAAATCCTATTCAGTTTATGAACAGGATTACAACAAAGCTAGTAGTGTGGCAATTATGATATTGTGGGTTATATGAGTCTACACATGTGCTCTTATTCCTGACTTATATAAGACATCTGAGTCATTGCTTCCTGGAAACCTGGGTGAGGAAGACTGATTGATTGCATTTTCCTTACATTCCATTCCTTGAGAATTCCTTACCATTCAATCTACACAACATATATTTCCACCAAGGTCCCTTGGCGAAAAGGGCAGAGGTGAGATTCATAATCCACAACAGCTATATAATAGCAAGTTACTAATACATAAGTCACTTTCCCCAAGATGAGCAAGACCCCCCTCCATATAGCTCATCTATATCTGGCTTTCATATAAGTCACTCACTTATCTAGATTCTCAGCAACAGTTGAGGCATGTGGTGAGCAGTTTCCATTTGCAAGATACTTTCATTAGAGACCATGGACAATACTGGATCTCTTCCCAGTATTTCTTGAGTCATTCAATTTAGATCCCACTTGACATAGGTCTCTCTCCAGCTAAAGTTCCACCATGTAGTCAGATGCAAGTCTTACTATGTCCTCTAGGGCCCAGTCTTCAACAAAACTGAAGACTTTTTCCTCTGACAATTAGGCACACCATGTTTTTAGCTGCAAGTTTCTCCTAAAACTGCGTCAGCTTCTGCTCTCAGAAACTTAAATCCCCATCCCATGGCCCCAGCATCTGCATGCACACTGCTTTTCCAGATTTTCTCCCATTTGGCATGGTACCTTTTTCAAAATGTGGATGGGGGAGTACCATTAAACTCTGCTCATTTGGGGGGCAGGTAGGTAGCTACGAGGCTCCTGCCTAGTACCACATGTGTGGCTGGCCAGCCTCCATACCCACCTCTATTGGTGTAGAACATTTCATAGTGAGCCTCAGCTGCAAATCCTGCCAGCTACACCAACTGTAGTGCATTGCTCTATCCTAGGGAGAATGACAAGATTCAGGAAGTCTGAAGAAGACAGAGGGAGCCATCAGGGAGACCTGACATTCCTTTATTTGAGGGGTGGGCAATCTGTGCAACAGAATATCCCTTTCAGTTTATGTACAGGATTACATTAAAGCAGGCAGTGTGCCAAGTATGATATCATGGATTATGTAAGATTACCCATGTGCTTTCATTTCTTATTTATATAAGATATCTTAGTCATTGCTTCCTAGACAACTGGGTGAAGAATCTTGATCAATTCCATTTTCCTTACAGAGGTGCTAAATAAAACTATTTAAAAATAATCATAATGAAATATAGACTGAAATAATTCACCATATTCATGGCATTAAATTTAGTTTGAGCATGAAGATGCCTCTTACTTGAACTCCTAAGTGGAAAACTGCAAACTGGCTTCCTACAGAGACTAACTGAAAGCCTAATCTAGGAGCACACTCTTGTAATAAACGTCTGAGTGTCTGAGTCTTATTCAATCATAGCAACTGAACTTCAATTAATTGCAGGTGGTCAGGTTAGTCCAGTAAAGCAAAACACCAAGCTTCATCCAATTAAGTGAGTTCCTTATGTCCCTTTCATTTTTCCATCCATAAAAATTGCTTGATCATTAGCAAGGCCCTAAGCAACTTATCGAGACCCTAACTCAAAAATAAAAAATAAAAACAGCTGGGGATGTGGCTCAGTAGTTAAGCACCATGGGTTGAATTCCTGGTACTAAAAAGAAAAAAAAAAGTTGCTTGCCTGCATTGCAATGATAATGGGAAGCACCACTGGGTCTTTTCTGTTTTTGAGGGATGCTGTACTCAAAGATGATGAAAAAAGTCATTTAAGATTCTAAAACTAAATTTGTTGTATTTGTTTGTTTGTTTGTTTTTGGTATCGGGGATCAAACCCAGGGGTTCTTTACCTCTGAGCTACACTCCCAGTCTTTTTATTGTGTGTAATTTTCCAATTTTGAAATATGGTCTTGATAAGTTGCTTACGACCTTGCTAACTTGCTGAGGCTCACCTCAGATTTGCAACCCTCCTGCCTCAGACTCTGAAGTCATTGTGATTATAGGCATACACCATTATGCCTTGTCCTTGTTGTAATTTTGACTTTAGATAATGGTAGTGGTTGTCTTTAGAGATGTTTGAGGGTAGAGTGGAAGCCTGAAGAAAAAGAGGAATTTACTAATTGAGGAATTTATTAATTTACTAATTAAAATGTTATTAGAGGAATTTACTAACTAGAGGAATTTACTAATTAAAATGTTATTAGAGCATTATTGTTATACATAATATTGGGGTTAATTTTTACATAATTATACATTCATGGAAAATAATTTGCTCTATTTTAGTTCCCAGTTCTTCCTCATTGCCTCCTCTCCTTACTCCTGTTCCCTTTGCTCTATTCACCTGATCTTTCTTCTACTTTTTTATAGTTTTTAAATTGGTGCTTTATAGATGGACATAAAGGTAAAATTCACTATGGCATATTAACATATGTACATAGCATAACTTGGTGACTTCCATTATGTATCTCCTCCCTTTTCCTGTCCTTTCTTACTCCCCCTCTATCATCTTCCTCTACTCTACCGATCTCCCCTCTCTTTGCATATTTTTCTCCCATTCTTTAAGCTTTTTCGTTACTTTCTTAATAATTTTCTTTGCCATTCTGCACCCCCACCCCTTATTTCTCATTAGTTTCTGCATATCAGAGAAAACATACTATCCTTAATTTTCTGAGTCTGTTTATTTCACTTAGCAGAATGTTTTTCAGTTCCATCCATTTACTGAAAAATGCCATAATTTCATTCTAGTTTATGGCTGAGTACAACTCTATGTGTCTATCCACCACATTTTCTTGATCCATTTATCTATTGGGCATTGGGAGTGGTCCCATAACTTGGCTATTGTCAGCTTTATTGCTATAAATATTGATGTGGCTGCATCACTATAGTACACTGCTTTTGGCTATAAACTAAGCAGTGGGACAGCTGGGTCATATGAATGTTTCATTCCTAGTGTTTTTTTTTAAATTTATTTTTTATTTTTTAAGATTCTCCATACTGTTTTCCTGAGTGGTTGTACTAATTTTCCAGTCCCACCAACAATGTGGAAGTTTTTCCCCACATCCTCATTAGCATTTATTATTATTTTTATCCTTGATAATTGCCATTATGGCTAGGGTGAGACGAAATATCACTGTAGTTTTTTGTTTTTGTTTTTGTTTTATTTTTGGTACCAGGGATTGAACCCAGGTGTGCTTAATTACTGAGCCCCCAGCCCTTTTTTTATATATATATTTTATTTAGAGACAGGTTCTCATGAGTTGCTTAAGGCCTTCCTAAGTTGCTGAGGCTGGCTTTGAACTCATGATCCTTCTGTCTCAGCCTCCCGAGCTGCTGGGATTATAGGCATGTGCTATTGTACACAGCTCTTGGTACAGTTTTAATTTTTATTTTCTAATGCCTATAGATGGTGTATATTTTTTCATGTATTTGTTAGCCATTTGCATGTCCTTTTTTGAGAAATGTCTATTTTGTTATTCTGCCTCTTTATAAAAGGGTTATTTGTGGGTTTATTTATTTATTTATTTTTTAGTGTTAAGCTTTTTCAGTTTCTTATATATTCAGAATATTAGTCACATGTTGAAGGAGTAACTGTCAAAGATTTTTCTCCCATTCTTTAGGCTTTTTCTTTACTTTTAATAATTTTCTTTGCCATCAAAAAACTGTTTAATTTGATGCAGTCCCATTTATTGATTGTTGGTTTTATTTCTTGAGCTTTTTGGGTATTGATAAGGAAATCAGTACCTGCAGAAATATGTTGGAGTGTTGATCCTATGTTTTCTTCTAGCAGTTGCAAAATTTCTGGTCTAATTCCTAATTGATCTACTGTGATTTGAATTTTGTTAAGGGTTCCAGAAAGGATCCAGCTTAATTGTTCTGCCTGTGAACATCCAGCTCTCCCAGCACCATTTGTTCAAAAGGCTGTCTTTTCTCCAACATATACTTTTTGCAACATTGTCAAGCATCAGATGACTGTATCTATGTGGGGTTGTCTCTGTGTATTCGGTTGCATGTTGCTGGTCTTCATGACTGTTCTGATGTCAATACCACGTTGCTTTTGTTACTATAGCTCTGAAGTATAATTTGAGATTAGGTATTATGATGCCTCCAGAATCAGTCTTCTTGCTCAGTGTTTCTTTAGCTGTTTTGGGGCTTTTATGCTTCTAAATGAATATTAGGACTGTCTTTTTCTAGTTCTATGAAGAATGTCATTGATATTTTGATCAGGTTTGCGCTGAATCTGTATATTGTTTTAGGTAGTATGGTCATTTTGACAATATTATTTCTGCCTTTCCAAGAACATGGGAGGTCTTTACATCTTCTGAGGTTTTCTTCATTTTTTTCCTTTATTGTTCTCAAATTTTCATTGCAGAAATCTTTCACCTCCTTGGTTAGAATAATGGCAAAGCATTTTATTTTTCTGAGGTTATTATAAATGGAATAATTTTCCTAAATTCTTTTTCAGCATAATCACTATGGAAGTATAGAAAATTTATTGATTGATGAATGTTGATCTTGTACCATGCTACTTTATTAAATTCATCGATCAGCTTTAAAAACTTCTAGTGCAATTTTTTTTGGAAGATATAGAATCATGTCATTATCAAACAGAGATAATTTCTTATTAATATCCTTTTATTCTCCTTCTCTTGCTTGATTGCTCTGGCTACAGTTTAAGAAGTATATTGAATAATAGTAGTGTTAGTGGACATCATTGCCTTGTTTGTGACTTTAGAGGAAATATTTTCAGTTTTTTTTTTTCCGTTAAGTATAATACTGGCTTTGGATTTTTCATCTATAGACTTTATAATGTTGAGTTAAGTTCCTTCTGTCCTTCATTCCTCCTGTATTTTTAAATATGAATATGTGCTGAATTTCATTAAATGCTTTTTATGTATCTATTGAGGTGATCGTATGATTCTTTTCCTTAATTCTATATATGTGGTGAATTACATTTATTGATTTGAGCATGTTAAAACAACATTGAAAATGAAACCCACTAGATCATGGTGTGCTGTCTTCAGGATGTGTTTTTTAATGTGGTTTCTTAATATTTCATTAGGGATTTTTTATTTGTTCATCAGGAATATTGGTCTATAGGTTTTTATTTTTTTCCCTTATGTGTCTTTATCTGGATAGAATAGGTAGACTGGAATGGGCTGGCAAGTAATATATCATAATTTACGATATCAAGGCTGTTGAAGTGTACTAGTGTACTAAATTCCAGCTGTTGAGATTAATTCTTGGCTGATCTTTGGAATTCTGTTGGTAGATATTTAATATTTGATCCACATTCCCTGTTGGTAGAGGGATGCCAATCTGCAAGTCTGGGTCTTAGAGACCTCCCCCAAATTCTACTTTCTAGGTGAAGCATCTAAATCTCTGAAGACTTCATACATTTCACCATCATGGATGTGAATTACCCAGGATCAAACTTGGAGTCTAAGTATACCTATTTGACCAGTTTCCTGTGTCTCTCCAGTGAATCATGTGGGATATCAGCACAAAGGAATCTCTTTCCCTTTGGTTTCCCCAGCCTAGATCCCTCTAGGCATAGTCCTCTCTACATGTGTTTCAACCAAGCTGAACCAGGCACACTCTGGACCCCAATTAGAATACTGCTGAATCAGGTTGTCAACTTCCTTTATAAGTTTCCAATCTTATGTCACTGCTCATTGCCACATGTCCATTTAAAAATGATTCCTACTGCCACAACTCTCTTTTTGCTGGAGTCTTCATCCATCAGATCAGCAATAGCTTTCCTCTCAACAACTTCCCTTACCATCTCTGGATCAGTGAAGATTACCCTCCCTCTCTATTCTGCTTGTTCCTCCAAGCTAGTTCTACTCATTGCTCTTTACTTTCTCTCTGCCTGTGCTCTCCTTCTCCCCAGCTGTGTCCTAATGGCATTGCTGCTCCCACCAACTAAGCTGGTGTGTCTCTAAAGTATTATTTCTTATGTTCCAAGTTTCTAAATTTCTGTGCCTACGTGAATTTTATTATTGTCCAGTGTTGGATTTTAGTAAATTTTCTTGGCCACCCACCTCACTGAGGAGTCTTTTCCTTTTTGAAATCTTGAGCTCAGGGATTGCTGGCAAGTGCAGCTTTTCTCTAATGCATCATCCTAGTTTCTATTTTTTAAACTTGTTGTTAATTTCAAATTTAACTCCATTATGATTGATAGGATGCAAGGGTTATCTCTCTGAGTGTTTGTGTTTGTGTTGAGAATTTCTTTGTGCTGAAATGTGGTCTATTTTTTAAAACTGTTCATGTGCTGTTGAGAAGGGAGTGGATTTGGGTGTTGATGGATGAGATGTTCTATAGATGTCTGTTAGGTTCATTTGATTAATAGTATTTTTTTTCCTTTTAATTCTGAAGAATATTTAGTTTAAATCTGGTGATCTAACTATCAGTGAGAGAGTTATATTGAAGTCACCCAGCATAACTGTAAGGGCTATTTGATTCTTTATATTGAGTAGAATTTGTTGTATATACGTAGGTGGCTGATATTTGGGACACAAATACTTGCAATTATTATGTCTTTTGTTGGATGATTTTCTGAATGAACATAATGTGACTTTTTTTCCTCCCTTTTCTGTTTGAGTTTGACTTGAAGTATACCTTACCTGATAAGGAGAGTAGCTACCTCTGTTTGCTTTTTGTCACCATTTGCATTGCATATCCTTTACTATCCCTTTTCCTTCAGTCTGTGTAAATTTTTTTCCTGTAAGTTGCAACTCTTCTAAATAACATATGGTTTGGTCTTGTTTTTTAATTCAATTTGCCAATATACGTGTTTTTAGAGTTTAGACCATTTATATTCAGTGCTATTATGGTTTTTAATTTTTGCCATTTTGATCTATTTCTATTGCTTAATTCAGACTTCATTCTCCTTTAGTTGACTATTTTTCTAGTGAGATTTATTCATACACTGACTCTGATATTTCTCATCTGGATGAATTATTTCACTGAGCATGTTTATAGTCCAGGCTTAATGGTTATGAGATTCTTTTAGTTTTTGCTTATCATAGAAAGCTTTTATTTCATTTTCAATTCTGTAAGATATTTTTCTGGGTATCATTATCTTGGTTTGCATCATTTTCTTTAAGGGATTTGTATATATTGAGGAATCAGTTGAAATCTGAATTGGCTAATCTCTAAATGTGACCTGCTATTTTTCTCTTTCAGCTTTTAAAATTTTATCTTTATTCTGTGTATTAGGCATTTTAGTTATAGTGTTTATTCCTGAGCATCATAATTCTATATATGTCTTATATTTGGACTTTCATCTAATTCCTAAGGTTAGGAAATTTTTCTGATATTATTTCAATGAGAAATTTGTTCAGTACTTTAGTTTGTATTTCAGAGCATGCATCTACCATAATCATTGTTAAATTTGGTCTCCTGATGCTATCCCAGATTTGCTGAATATTCTGGTCATGATTTCTTAACATCTTTTTGTTGTTGCTTTTATTTTCAAGATATATACTTCATTTCCAAGGACTGAGAATCTGTCTTCTATATGCTCTAATCTATTGAAGACATCTTTAACTAAATACTCAATTTAGCTTGTAGGGTCTTTTATTTCCGGTATTTGTTTGGTTATGTTTTAGAATTTCTCTTAATTGAAGTGATATTTTACTTTCTGTATTTTATCTCCTGGTTAATTCATTACCTCTTCTTTGAGCTCACTGGAAATTTTAACTATGAAATATCTCTATTCTTTATCTGACATTTCCTGAACCATGGTGCCAATGGAATCAATTTTTGAGGTGATATGCAATGTTTGAGGTTATTTGTTTCCTTAATTTTTATATTGTTTGTATGTCTACACATATGCTGGAATGGTTATTTATTCTTCTTTTATGCAAGAGACTATTTAGTAAGCTTCTTTCTCTTAAGTGCCCTATTCTGGAATAATTTCTAAGTAATGATGTTTCTACTCAATGTGTATATTTTGCTATGCCCAATATTAGCACCATATTGATGAAAATACTTTAGCCCTCATAACTGCAATCACTTCAGAACAAAGCCATGTACTGATAAACTTAGGGGACAAAAGTTATTGAAAATATTAGCCACAGTTCTCCTAGTCTGGGTAAAGAGCTGTTGTAATGTTTTTAAGTACATTGAAAAATTAGTTATTAAAGACAGTAAAATCACTCTTGAACTATGTAAGGTTTGAAAGGGGAGAAGAGAAAAAATGGAAAAAGTAAAAGAAATAGAAAATAAATAATAAAAAATAAAAATTAGGATAAAAAGAAAAAACAATAGTGTTGGGTATTTAAGACAGAAGCAGGTAATGCAAGAGTGAAAAGAGAGACTAAGAAGAACAAGTATAAACGTGGACTAGGAAAACACAGATAGAATAATTTCATATAATCTTTCAAACATTACAAGAAATACAATCAACACTGAAATACTGAACAAAAAAGGAACACCTAGCAATTCAATACAAAAAGTAATATCTCTATAATCAAAATTAACATTTTATTATTTATGATAATTCATGCTGAGGTGAGGGATATCTTATTTAGTCTTTCTGATTTGGTTTTCATTAGGATTTGGTATTTTAGAAGATGTCCACCACTCCTTGGCTTTACCTCCAAGTTTTCCTGAGTTGGAAGGTATTGATCACACCAGCTCACCACTGATAAAATTCTAGGAAGCAGCCATTGATCTTTGGTGTGTCTAGGTATGCACTAGCTTTCATTTGCGACAGAGGAGAATCTCTCTTTATTGAAATGATCTTTCTTGGATTGACCTTTCTTCTTGATCTTTCACTGGATTCTTTGTATCTAGTGCTGTCAAATCCTTTATGGGCTACTGCAAGTATATTTCATATTGTGTGGAGTGTGGCAATCTAAGGTAGAAATACTTCTGTTAGATGTGGCCCTGGGTAGCCACGGTATAGGGCTGCTGCCTTTTCTGGACTGCACAGGTCACAGGTCAGTGGGTTATATCTGGGCATTCAGGAGGCTTGTATTTGTGGGATTATTTCTCTAGAAGTTACTTTGTGGTGTGTACTGCTGTTTTGCACATGCATGGGTCTCTGCTGGCTGCTTGGGTTTATCCTCAGGAATTACATTCTCTGGATCCATGCATCTGGGAACTCTGGGACTCATAGCTGTGGTTGTTTCTGGAATCCAATATTGAGTTTTAAAGTATTTCCTTTTTCACCCATCTCTCTCATGGGCTATTCTTCTATTTCTTCATTTCTGGACTATGAAGGGGTCAAGAGTTGCTGCCTAGATCTAGTCTGCCAAGTGCTGGGGCACAGGAATTACTATGGTTGGTTGCTATGGTTTTCTTACCAGGTGGTCCCTGTTCATCATCCCACAGGCCTGAGTCTTCATGCTTGGATGATGCTGAGCTCTGTCTGTTAGTGTTTCTGCTAGGTTGGAGGGCACAGGTTTCAGGGCTCAGGACTATCAGTGACTACTAGGGGACACTGTTCACACACTCCCCCCCCCCCATTGTTCTTTCTTTAAAGTAGCTTAGAGCTTGGGATTGCTGCAAATATAGGGCCTGTGAATGCAGGCTTCTGTGAGTGGTTTGTAGAGCAGAAGCTACCATTCTGGCTGATATAAATCACCAGAGTATCATCTCTGTGACTGGAATAGTGTTTCATTTGGCCCACCTGTATCTGAGCTCCTATTGTCAGCAGGGTGATTATGACTTGCTTGACCCTGACTCGCTCTGCTGTGACTTTTACAGAGTAGTGGTATCTAAGTGCTTGGTAACCCACTATAACTGTGGGACCTCTGGGTGCAAGCTAACTGTGGGAGGTCTGTGGCACAAAAGCCTCCAACTTGGATGCTATAGATCACTAGGTTTCTCCCAGTCGGCCCATCTTTGCTTGAGTATCTGAAGAGACTGTGGGGAGCACTGGATTGGGGTTAGCACTGTCTAGGAGTGATTAGCTCTTAAGTCAGATTCTTCCCACTATCCTTGTCTGATGTTAGGGAAGGGAGTTTGGTGGACCTTCAGCTAGTAGCAGTTCCTCTATAAGTTTATTCTAGGTGGATTACTGAGACAACACATTGAAATAGTTCTCTAATTTGGTAATTGTTTTACACTTACCCATGGCATTGCACGTAAAAGAAAGCCTTAGGATTCAGGCAAGAAAACAGCAAGATTACAGTTAATCACTACTACTTAATGTGTGATCAAGTCTGTCTAATACCATAAGAAAAAGATGTTAGAAGTCTCCAACTTGATTTTTCAAAAAGTTGCCATTGTTTGCAAAACTTGCAAATAACTATATTAAATAATTAATATTTTTATCTTCTAGAAAAATAAAAATACAATCATTGCAATTAACAGAAAAGTTAGGAAAGTTTTCACACAAAATATATGTTTATAAAAATCAAACTGCCCCGCATGAGGTCATGCACCTATATTCCCAGCAACTTGGGAGGCTGAGGCAAGGAGGATCACAAGTTCAAAAAAAGCCAGACTCAACAATTTAGTGAGACCCTGCAGAAACTTAGAAAGACCCTGTCTCTATATGATTTTTTTTTAAATGACTAGGGATGTGGCTCAGTGATTAAGTGCCCCTATATTTAAGCCACCTATACCAAAAAAAATTAACAATAACAACAATAATAAGTAAATAAAAATTTAAAAACAGTTTAGAAAAAAGGGCTGTGGATATTCCTCATTTGTTAAGCGTTTCTAGGTTCAATCACTGATACCAATAAACAAATGACCAAATCAATTAAATGAACAAATCAACTAAACCAAGCATATGATCATTAAAATGAAGTTATTCATAATATTATCAAAAAGTATAAAATCTTTAAACTATACAGAAGACCTCTTTCAGAGCATTCTGCTGCATGCTAAACTCTGTGCTTCACTGATTTAAAGTTATGTTGATCTGTCATTAAGCCCATGTGCTCTTATATTATTTTAGGAAAAAGTTTCCACAAGGCTTTTTCGTACTCTTTCTAGCATGTTCCCACTTCCTTCATTTTTTATTTATAAAACATGAATCTTTGACAACAAAATACAAGCACAACAAACAAGCAGTTGTTTTGCATAGTGGATGGGGAAAGCACAAACCAAGGCAGACCTGAAGTTTCTGTTACTCTGCAGCATGTTCTGTACTAGATCACAGTCCACAATGAGATAGGCTCTTCTTTCTCCTCCTCTCAAAGGTCTCAAAAACTTAGATGGGAGACTGAACACAAGGACCTTAATTTTTGCTATCCAACACTTCTTTTGATATCACTCACTGATTCCATACAATCTAGACTATTCAGTGGATTTCCAAGATGAAGAGAAACATGTTGCTTACTGTTTGCCTGAATGCTTGACTTTTATTCATCTTATTAAGCAAAACAGAGATAAAGGGCTCCAAAAATGCTCATTAATTCAGCTACTAAAATTCCTTTAAATAACTTATTTGCCAGTGATTACATATTCTGGGCTATCCTAAGACATGCAAATCCAGGCAACACATCTCTTTCTAGCTTATTTAATAATTTCTGTCAAGTAAAACAATATGAGGACACAATAAAGATGGCTAGATATATTTCTCATGGTATCTTTTTTGTTTCTTATAAAGAGATAAATAGTGCTGCTTGAATAACTTACTATATACAGATAGTTCAATGGATATTTGTATTAGAAACAAAACTATGTCTTTTAAATGATTGTCATTTATAAAGTAATATCCTTAATCCCCTTATGACAAGTTGGGATTGTAAATCAAATATGATTCTTATATAAACTAATGTGTATGTCCAAATCTCATTAGTCCATTAGTTAAAGGATTAATTGTGCCTTGAACTTCTCTATTAAGTATTAAATATTAAATGTTTGGCTGCATGTAAAGATTTTAACCATCTCTCAGTATCCACAGAAGATTGATTTCAGGATCCCTGTAGATACTGAAATCTAAGGATGCTCAGATCCCTTTTATAAAATAGCTTAGTACTTCCCATATAACCTACAAACATTCTCTAGTACACTTCAGATAATCTCTATGTTACTTATAATGCCTAACACAATGTAAACACATGTAGATGCTTCTTATAGTGTTTTGGTTAAGGAATAATTACAAGAAAAACATGTTCAACGTCAGTAAAGATGCAATTTTTTTAAAGAATTTTTGATCTTTAATTGGTTGAATCCAACAATGTGGAGGACTGATGTAATTGCATTTGTGACATTTGTTATCATTCTTTCTATCAGAGAAAACAAGTTGAAGCCCAGAAGAATCTGTACTAACGAACCTCACTAAAGCAACTCTTTCCTTTGTGGTCATTTCCAAATCCAATTAACTTCTTATTTACAAATTTCCCTTCAACTATGGTCATGTTTTAAGTATGATACATGACATTTTCATCTCCTAATATGGAACCCAGGACTCATTAAAAGTCATTGTTGAGAATTTGCTATAACTGATTGTAGGACTCATGATAGTTTAATATTAGTGTCTGAGTTGCCAGTTAGTGTCTGATGTTGATTAAGGTTTATAAAAGAGTACCTCAAAGCACAGCCACAAAAAAGAATTATAATTTGAAAGAATTACAGATGGCAACTGGAATGATATGAACTTGGGATTTGCCACTGTATTACGTTTGTAGTTCCATGAATTGTCTTGGGTTTAATCTCTCCACATACTGCTCCTACCTTCATTTAATAAATTTGAAATATGATAGTCTTTACAAAATATATTTAGTTATATATACTTTCCAACATACAAGCTTTTATAATTCTGTCCTCCGAAGTCTCTGTGCTGGGTCTTCAACATCTGTGACACACAAGTCCACCAACTTGTATTCTACTGGAAGTAGTTCAGGACATGCTGTCCCCAATGTACTGTTTGACATACTGAATATTTTGTATTTAAAGAAACTTTTAAAAAAACAACAAGTTACAAAAAAAGAGAGAACACTTTGACCTTCTTTCTTGGTTATGAAAATGGAAGATGAAATTCCCATGTAAAAGCTATACTTACTGTACCAAAAATACAGTACCATTTTTTTTTCCCATCAAGGACAGGAAATTGAGGCCTAGAAGAATCTGTACAAATAAACCTCATTAAAGTAACCATACTTCTATGGTTCTCCCAACCCTGCATTTAAAAAGTGTAGAATCAGCTTATGCTTTATGTGTTTACACAATATTCAGAATATATGATTAAATGAAGTATGCATAAAAACAGTCAATATTACTTAGAAAGTGTCATGATTTATTAAATTTGCCTCTTTTTGATTCATTAAGTTAAGCAAATTGTAACCAGAGCTTCTCCTTTTCATATTGTACATGTAAATGTAAGACACACCTCTAGTTCTAAAGTACTCTCATGGGAGAAGAGACTAATGAGAATTCTTTTTTATGTTTTAATTGGCTAACATTTGGAAGTAGAGACTTTAGAATACCTTCATCCTAATCATGAGTTTATACTGTATGTTTGGCATTATCATAAATCTGTTGGCTTGGTGATATGCTAACTCTAAAACCTCATTGTTCAGCTCTCCCTGAAGTCAAATATGTAAAGTCACGGATCCATGCCAGGGTTCAGAGGGGCCATTAGCATAATATCTGCCATCAGTACTGCCAATCAAAGAGGAAGACAGCCAGTCCTGAGAGAATATTCTTTACTGGGACAAGCATGTTCCTGATAGGGGAATGGGGTCTTCTAGGAGCTGGAGGGACAGGCAGGAAGAAGGCTGATTAGTGACAGAGCTATATTTTCCTTTTCATGCATA
The DNA here is from genome assembly GCF_001458135.2 of Marmota marmota marmota. NCBI lineage: Eukaryota > Metazoa > Chordata > Mammalia > Rodentia > Sciuridae > Marmota > Marmota marmota. The sequence goes on along the minus strand of NW_026000170.1, from coordinate 4,441,758 downwards.
TCAGTAAATTGGCCTCATTTATTGTCCATTCTAAGTATTTAATTTAGTTGAGGAATATGTATCTTTTAGGATACTGGGAGACTTTTTTTTAATAGAAGTTCATAGAGTACGTATTTTAGACTTGCTACCCTTAAAGTCTCTGTAATAATTACTTAGCTCACCATTGTGGCACAAAAACAGCCATACATAAGATAATATATGAATGAATGATGTGACTATGTTCTAATACACCTGTGTTTATGGACTCTGAAAATTGAATTTTATAAGATTTTCATAAAACATTCTCCTTTTGAATCTTTTTCAGTTATTTAGAAATATAAAAAACATTCTTAGCTGAAGGGTCATATAAAAACATTATTTAACTAACCTTAAGGATGTAATATTTCAGTTTCAGCCCAGTGAATATATACTAAAAGAAACACAATGTCATTTTTAAAAGCAATTTGTGACTAAAGTAAAAGGTATGAAGGAATGTTTATCTAATGGGTATAAAATAAAAGTATGGTATAATATGTGTTACACACAAGAATATTTATTCATGAACAGACTGTGGAGGGAAAAATAAGATAAATTCTGAAGCCCTTAAATATTTTAGAATTTAGTGAGCGAGAAACAGATATAAAGATTAATGCAATAAAAGGCATTAGGAAAGATCAACAATGCTTTTCAAAAATAAGGAAGACGTTTTAGAGACTAACTTTGATTGTTTAAGGAAGTACTTTATGAAGAAATTAGCACTTAATATGGGTTTAAACAAATGTGTAGAATTTTATAACAAATTGTTTCAGATAAATGGAGTAAGACATATTTAAGCTGCATAAGAATTACAAGTTGGACAAAGTTGAATGTTTTAGGAATTTTACAAAGATGTAGACAATATGAAGTAATCTGAAATGAGGAACTACTGATGAATACAAAGTTAACTAAAACAGATAATTGATGTGTGCATGGGAAATAATTGGATGGAATATGATATTTAAGAAAGAGAAATTTTAAAAAAGTTTTAATTCAGCCATTGCAAGAGATGTTTAATTGAATCAGGGCATTGGTAGAAGAAATGAATGAGTCAGTCAGTTTAGAAAAGTGTTTTTGTTTATCCCATAGAGATTTGGAGAAAAAAAATAGTTGAGATTAAGTCAGTTTTCAGCTTTGGTTACAGAAGGGTGTGAATGCCAGGTTAAATGCCAGGTGTCTAGTATTTTGCAGTTCAAATGCACTTTTATGTGTGGTATCTCATGGAAGAGAGGAGGGAAGGGAATAGGAAAGACAGTAGAATGAATCAGACATAAATTTCTTATGTTCATATAAGAATACACCACCAGTGAAACTCCATATCATGTACAACCACAAGAATGGGATCCTAACTGGAGTAAGTTATGCTCCATGTATGTATAATTTGTCTAAACACACTCTGCTATCATGTATATCTAAAAATAACAAATAAAAATTTTCAAAAAATAAACTTGAATTGATTGAATCAAATCAAAGTATTAATGTTTCATTTTTCTTGTAAGAAAAATTAAATTCTGTTAATTTAAGTTTTTGGATGCATAGGGCAGATAAGTAAAGTATGTTTGAATCTAAGTCTACTATACTTTTTTATCATTTGAATGTTTTCTAAAATGTAAACTTTAAATGTGCTGAGTTTAGCATATTAAAGAGACCTCCTAAAAGTTAGAAATGTGGAAAAAATGTGAGATACAGATTTTAATGATGTTAGCACATATGTAGAAGCAGAAGTAGATGGACAGATGAAATTCCCTATGGGGAGAAAAATCTAGTGATAATAGTACAAAAGCTAATGTTTTTTTTTTCCCCAATAACGTGAACTTGAAGTGAAAAATATAGGGTGATGAGTACTAAGCAATTGTCTACTTATTGGCTTTGAAGCATTGCATGATAAAATTCCTGATGAATGCTACATTATCAAAGCAGCATTTATGTGATCAGATGAGATAGGCACAAGCCAAGTGGAAGAATAAGAAGAAATAAATACAAGCAAAAACAGCTTAGAGCAATTTTCTATAGAGGTAGGGAGCTGGAGAGGTCAGGTGCAGGCAAGTTAACCATAGATGCCCCCATCATCAATAGGGGAGGTTTTGGGGGGAAATCTATATGTCTCCATGATATAAAGAACTCTGAATAGCATAAATAACTACATTTTATCAAATATAAAATGTCTTCTGCTTTAAGATAGACTATACTTTTTAAAAACCAGTAGTACTGAAATACTATTGGTAATTAAATGCTGACAAAATATATTGTTCTCATATAGAACTTTATTTTAAATTTAATGAAGTAGTTCTTCAAATGCTTCAGATGGACCTTGATTTATATATCCCTTTGAGCATACATAAGTGAAAATGTAAGCAAAATAAGTTAAAGACACCATTAAAATTATTTTCCACTCACAGTCTGATCTATTGTCATTTTCCTAATTCATATAATCATTTGTGAAAATAGCATTTTCTATGCTATTAGGAAAGATGCTGACAACATTTTATTGGCCCAGTGACTTGGAAGGGTGAGGCAGGAGGATCACAAGTACAAAGCCAGCCTCAGCAACCTCATGAGGCCCTAAGACACGCAGTGACACCCTATCTCTAAATAAAATTTAAAAAGGGCTGGGTATTTGACTGAGTGGTTAAGATTCCCTAGTTCACTCCCTAGTACCAAAAAGAAAGTGTGTTTCTTTGTTGCCTCTGAAATAATCTTTAAAGATGTTGAGGCCAGGTGTGGTGGTCTACACCTGTAATCTCAGTGGCTTCTGAGGCTGAGGCAGGAGGATTGCGAGTTCAAAGTCAGCCTCAGCAATGGCAAGGCACTAAGCAACTCAGTGAGACCCCATCTCTAAATAAAATACAAAATAGAGTTGGGGATGTGGCTTAGTGGTTGAGTGCCCCTGAGTTCAATCCCTGGTAACCACCCACCCCACCACCAGAAAAAAATATATTGATAGTGTATAGGAATATGATATGTATGGCACTCACAGATGATCAGATGATTCAAATAAAATAATAGAAAGATGTAGGAAGGAATAGTTAGATGGATGTTAGACAGTGTCTGTTCCAAATTCATGAAGTCACTAACTTGACTACCTACTTTCAATCTCTGCTCCTATTCCACCTATAAATATGGCTTTTTTTTTTCTAAAGAATCAATGCATATTCTTTAGGCTGCATTAACTTCACCTGCACTAGTATGCGATTTGTCACAAGAGAGCTAGAGTTACTTCTGCTTGCCCTTTAATTAGATTCAGAAGTCTCTCTTCTAATGATTTACACATTCTCATAGGGAGTAATTCAGTAAATTGCTGCTGCTATTGAAAAGAGAAAAGAACAAAATGCATTGAAATAATAAACTAAGGAAGAGGAAAGTAATAGTAAATTACTTTGGGCTCAAATTCTACAATCAGACTGAAAAATATGTACTTTTTTCTCTAATAATCAAATTACCAAGGTACCTCATACTATTTATTAACTTGTTCAGATGCTTCTTTTTATTTAGATATTGGAGAAAAGTAATAACTTCTCACAGATTATTTAATTTTCAAATCCAAATAAGTGAAAGAGAACAATATAAATGATTAATATCATAGATATAGTTTGTGTGTATTTGTTGACTGAAATGTCTTATTATATTTGAGGACCTATATAAATATTACTTGAAAAAGATTTTCAAAAAATCATTTTTTCTAAAAACATATATAAAGCAGCTGAGGGATAATAATTATGCTTCTACTATTATTTCCAGTATACCTTAGGGGATTACCTCTCCCTGCAACTGTGTTCTATCTTGTTCAGTTTTACCAAGCACTCTGTGGACTCGCTTTGAAAAGGAGGTGGTAGTGATGTATAGTGAAGAAAGCATCAGAAAAGGAATAAAAAGGTTATTTATAGTTGTCTTTTGGGTTTAACCAAGCATTAAGGTGAGAACTTAGTTAACTGCTTATGTGTTTCACATGCTAAGGAAGAAGACCCAGAATAGAAGTATGGAGCACCAGTGGAGGTCTACCAACTGGTGCATGCTTCTATTAACACAACTGCTATTAATAATACTTAGTCTAACTAACAGAAATGTTGAACTACATGGGGTATTATAATAAATGGCTCAGTTTTAGAAAAATGGAGAAACATCTCGCTTATATATGTTTATATACTGTTAATTTTCTTTTCAAAATAGTAAACTTACAGATTTAAGATAGCTAAATTATATCAAAGAAGAAATGCCAGGCATGGTGAAGTAGGCCTGTAATCCCAGTGTCTCTGGAGGCCTTAAGCAATTTAGCAAGACCCTGTCTCAAAATAAAAAAAAAATAAAAATAAAAAGTGCTCGGATGTGATTAAGTGCCCCTAGGTTCAATTCCCAGTACCAAAAAAAAGAAGAAAACTTTTCTATGAAATGTGTATTTGCATTTTAATGTTGTGGTTTATTTAATATGTATGACAATCTTCAAATTTTAAAATGTATTTGTTTTTTATGAAAAGAAATGGATTCATAATGGTAATTATGTATATATTTAGAAAAAAAAGCTACTTAGTCATGCTGAAATCTTTATGTGGGTGGATACTTTCCTTAATTACTCAGTTTTTTTCCTTAATCACTCAAGAACTTTGGCTGATGATGGAGTCAAGGAGGTAAGTGGTGTGTTGGGTCAGGAGTTGAAGTGAATAATACCTATTTAGTAACTTATGCTGTTTCAGTTGCTTTGAAAAAATAGTATTGCTCAGTCTGGTTTCTGAAAAACCATAATTTTTGGGGAGATATGATTAGTAATATCCGAAGTGATAGCTAGAATCTAGCATAATATATGATGGGATTTGGGAATACATAAAGGGTAATATTTCATTTCAAATGGAAATATTTTTCACAAACATATAACTCTTTTTCAAATCTTTCTGAATTATTTTGTTTTAACTGTATATTTTAGCAGAAAATATTATGCAGATGAATACACAAAAAATATTTGAATATTTAAAGCCAATATGTACTTAATCCACCTGTAAAATTGTAATAAATTATATTTTGTACTAAATACCTCATCTTGTTTTACATATTAATTATGCCCTCTTGCTATCTATTTTGTATTTCTTTTAATATACAGACTTCCTTTGGATTTATTCTTATGTTAATGGTTTGAAATAATATGTTTTTCTTACTTGATGCCAAAAGCATTTGATGAATTTAAATGGACATTTCTGATAAAACAAATGGGAATTTAATTAATCATCTTGCGATTAGTATTAAATATTACACTGTATACATGCTATATATTACTTAATATTATGAATATTGAGTCATCCAGAAAGATTGACCTAAATCTGGAAAATTGTAAAAATAGAAATAGGTTGTGTATAAAATAGTGAGTGTTCACAGAGCTGTAAGCAGGACCAACAGCCAGTGAGTAGGCAGGGTTTTGGAATGTGCCAGTCCTTTGGAGGACTGTGAGCTGGGATCCAGCTGGTCAAGACCAAAGGTGAGCTCCAGTTGGTCTCCACATGGAGCAGGTCTAAGAAAAATTTACTCAACATAGACTTTTTCAGAAGTCCTTTAGGATTTATAAATATTTAATTAGAATTTAAAGATAGAATTAAAATTTAAAGATAACTGTGTCTGAAAAATTAAGCATACTAAATATTTTTAATGCCAATTGTAATGTATTGGAGACTTCAAATCTCTTAATACATTTCCTTCCTATTTAATTTGGATCACCTATAATGTAGTATAATTCATGTGTTATCACCTGAAGACATTTGCCCAGATTCTAGTTAATTAGGTATTCATGTAAAATGTGGTTTCATGTATATTTTTTAAAGAATCATTTCTGTATTTATCTGTTACTAGAAAAGAGTGCAAGTAATTAAAAACACATAAGCCCGTATGTGCAAGGCTTAGTCTTGAGTGTCCTGTTGTTCTGGGAATATTTGTTTGTTAACGTTGCTCTCCAGCTTCTACAAAACTGGTCAGAAATACTTATATGGAAGAAATATTTGTATAAAAGATGAACAACATTATGGTATAGGTTCTAGCTCATATACTGAGCATATCTTCATATAATAGAGGTGCAATAAATGCATCATAATTCATTATGCTGTAGTAACATCAAAATATATATGCTTTCTTTAAGAACTTGCTATGACACTTGTTGATTGCAGCATTACTTTCATATTTGTAAATAGTGTGATTTTTGGTGCACTCAATGATTACTTAGAAGTTTATGAGAAGGGTCACCAAATAGAAAACAGAAATTGAAACTGAAAAATGGAAGCTGGATATTTGAAATGAAACTGAACTAAAATCAAGATAATATGGCATATCATACTATATAAGGATTAATTATTTCCTCAACTAGCTTATACCTCCCTGGTAATGTCATTCAACATTACAAACAAGCAATTAAAACTTCTCACACACAATGATGAGAAAGTAAGAATGACAAGAACATAATGACATCTCTTGTTTTTATAAAGTTCCAAGTCATTGGAGTATCTCCATTGAATTTAGAATTTAACTTGAATCAGAGGAGGTGAGGAAGAGTAAGTATAGAAATTAAAGTTTTTAGGATTAATACATAGTGCTATTAAATGAGGTTTCTTTTTGGGATTTTGTGGCTTTTTCTTTCTGTAAGGGGTATTGTAATAAAGTAGCACAGATGGGTGAATGAAGATGGAAACAAATGAAGTCATTTCTATCACTGGGTTTAGAGGTTATTCTTTGGGGTTCAGTGACAGAAGGATTGTTGCAGTTTTCCCCTGATAATACAAGTTTAGGTTTGCTTGGTAAATCCACTTGAAGGAAAAATATAGAAGAAGATGAGGATTAAGACTGACATGGGTGAAAATGGAATCAGTAGAGTTATGGTATTGTGTCAGAATTTATTTATAGATAAAATAATTTCACTCAAGGCAATTAAAATTTTTTTTGGAGAAATGCTCTATTCATATTACATTTCTTTGGAAAATTTCAAACTAAAGAAAAAATAAATTGAAAAACAAATTAAGAGAATCTACACATTCTAATTGTACTTCTACAAAGAGAATATATCTTCTTTCAAACGACTTTATGACATTTGAGCAAGACATGACGGATCCAACTGAAGTGTTGAGTTTTAATTAAGTATAGATGACTATATTAGTAAGCACTTTTCTTAGTTTATCATTGATGCCTTGGGAAACTTTTGTTTCTTTAGATGACTTGTAATTGACGCCCTGAATTCCATGGAGGCAATTATGTTTCTCCATACCAGGTTTCCCTTTTTAAAATTTTAACAAAATCACTACCAGAGACACTAATGGGTTATTATCTTCTCTTTTCAAACCGGTTATGGAACTTTAATAGCCTCTACTCCTTTGACAGTATCATTTTTCCCCCTGACAGGAAAATAATCAACCAATTATTTGTGGAAATATTTCTCTCTCTCTCTCTCTTTCTCTCTCTCTCTTTTCTGGATTTCTCATTTAGAATACCCTCTAAATTTGGAGTAAGGACAATCTTCTTTAAATTTTAAACGATTCTCAAAACTGATTTATTTCCTTGCTCCCTGCTTTTATTATTGTTTCAATCCCATGAGCCCAAGAATTCTCCATAAATATTTCCATTTTAAATGCTTTAAGAACTCAAGTCGTAGAGTGGTGCTTCTGGGACAAGACATTTGACTCTCCTAGGTATCTAAATTTCACTTTGAAATAGCTTGATAAAAAAAGAAAAGCCTCTCTCACCACTGTAAACTTGAAATGGACCTTCCAACTGTTTGAAACCTAAGAGGAGTATTTTCTTTTTATAAGAAAATGTTTGGGGTAAATTGAGAAAATCGAGCACAAAACAAGTCCAAATGAAGGACTACTGTGGTAAGTGAAAAATTGCCATCTCCTCCAGGAGCCCAGTTACCCAAGTGCAGGGAACAGGAACCACAGGTGAGGGCAGTCTGATCTGTTGAGATCTGCCACACTCAGCTGCCCCACTCACCATGGCAAACGGAATTCCTGAGATCTGCCCGCAACTTGTTCTTCTCCTTACATGATCCAGTGTCCTGTCCTTTCCCTACATCACATCATCTCTAGCTGAAAAACATACCTTCTTCCTTTACCCTAAGCCTACACTTACTATAGATCAAATTTGTATACAGTGGTCCCAGAGCACATTATACCTCCCCTGTGCAACTATGTTTAGAGTTACTTTATTATTTGTTTACATAACTGTTTGATCATTTTCTGACTCAGGCTAAAATGCAAACTACATAATGATTGGTTTCTTTCTTTTGCTGACCACTTCATAGCCAACACACTGTTGGTTGTACTAAAGATGAATTAATACATGTTGAAAGAAAGGAGATTAGTGTATATTTATTGGTAGTTCTGAGACAGCAGAGGGTTAGAGCATTCTAGCAAACAACTTGAAACTCAGCATTAGAAAAATATTACCCTAGAGTTCATCAGCTGCTCTCTGCCATAGGCATTATTTTCATTGAGTACATCATTCTTAGATCTCAGGTTACTCCATTCTTATTCATCCTTCCTTTCTACTGCTACCTCAGGGTCTAGTTACTGCTTTCTCTTTCTTTTATTTGTAGGGAACATAATTCATAATTCTGTTTTTTGCTTTTGGATCTTCTTATGATCTAGCTATTAAGTATTTTCAATTTATACTCATGAACATCATAAAACTATTTGCTGAATAAAGTTGTGCATTCTCCCTGATAAAAATAATGCTGACAAAATGTAAAAGCAGAGCAATAACTATTGTTATAAATGGAAAATTTCATATATATTTATACATCTATAGTTATGTATTATATGAAAACACATTCATATGTATGAACTTAAGGGTAGTTATCTTTGAGTGATGCATATTTTATTATCCTAAATGAAATATTATCATAATTAGAAATAGTATCCCAATATTTCTACACTTTGATACTCTTGCAATAATCAGAAGGTTAAATTTAAAAAAGATTTTAGAAAACTAAATTTGATGATGATCACTTTTCTTCTAATTTATTTTTTCAGGAAAGCTATCTGAGTATAACTTGATATCAATTTCTAAACATGACCTCAAATTCTATCCATTTTGAAATATTACTAAGTCGACTTACCCTGAAAAGTAACTCACACTATTAAATTAAAATGCTTAAAACACAGCAGGACTTACATTATACCTATTTTCTCCCATCCAGATTTAATTTACTCTAATGTACACATGATTAAAATAAAAAAGGTGCTGATGTACCCCGAGCATATATAATTTTCCTACTGACAGGAATCAAACATGAAGAATGCAAAAAATATCCTTCCATCCACAGGTAGCCTGTCTGTTCCCTATGGATGAAACCAATCCATCTAAGAAATCTCTTGCTACTGGGGACCCCATACTATTGCTAAGCTTCACTTCTTTGCAGTTCCATACATAAAATGGGGAGATCCTTTTCAGCACACATTTTATACTGAGCAATAGACTGTGTATAGTGTGATCTGCCATTCAATGAGTTTGCAACACAACTGTTATGGTTTAAATATCAGATCTCCTCCAAAAACTCATATGTGAGACAATGTAAGAAAGTTTAGAAATGAAATGATTGGGTTATGAGATTCCTAACTCAATTAGTGCATTAGTCCCTTAATAGGGACTGTGGTAAGTGAAAAATTGAGTGGTGACAGAAGCTTGTGGAAAATAACCACTCCCAGGGAAAAGGGGGAACAACCACCCCCAAGAGAGAAAAGGAAGACAATGGGTCCCAGAGGGAGAAGAAAAACAATGGGTTCTGAACTTTCACAATTTCCAGTTCTACAACTGTTTTCCTGACTGTCCAATGGACATATTCTGCTATGGTTAAATCTCTAATGATTAAGTCACACCAAACATTCTGTTATGATTAACTCTCACTAATCCCTATAAAACTCAGGCTCCTCTTGTAACCAGTTGTCATTTTCTCTCCTGAAAATGTGCCCCTCAATTGCTTAAAAAAGCATCCTTGGTCCCTTGAGGTCTGTTCCCATTTCAGTCATTTTTTGCTTTCAGTGACTGTAGGTGGATAAGATATGGCTGGAGAAAGTGGGTGGGATATGGCTGGAGGAGGTGGGTGCCTGGAGGCTTGCCTTTGGGTATCTGTTTTGTACTTATTGACAAGATCTCTCTCTGCATTCAGGTCTGATGTCCTAGGTTGCTTTCCTCTGCCATAGCTTTCCATCTTGATGTGCTACCTCACCTCATAAGGAATGGAGCCATCTGTCTATGGACTGAGGCATCTGAAACCATGAGCCACCAAATAAACTTTTCTTTTAAATTTTTTTTTGTCAAGTCTTTTGGTCACAGCAGAAAAATAGCTGACTAAAATAAGCACTTTTCTCTATAGCTCTGCAGTACTTTTTCTGACTCTGAAAGGGTGGATGGTGGGTGGGAGGAGAGGTGGAAATGGGGGATGGGGAATTGGATTTCTACTTTAAAGGTAGATTGCAATAAATAAAACACCAAGGAATGAAAGCAAGTGTCCTAGTGAGATGTTATAAACAACTAATTATATTTTTTTCCAATCTAATGAAGTAAAAATCCTGTGGTTCAGGAAGTAAAGAAAAATGAAAACCAAAGAAAAGAAGAAAGAAACCATAATCTAGAACAAAAAGGGTATAAAGATACCCTTAGGAAATGGGAATCTTGAATTTAAATGACAATTAGGAAGACAGGCTATAGGTTTTAGGGATATATACAATATCTTTGAATCAAATTTTGTTATTTATGTCTTTAAAATTTGCTACATTTACCTAAGCCACCTTTGGGTGGTAGTTCCCCAAGTTTCATGTGTATATAATGACACTGTACACAAATGTTTGGGAGGAACAGACACCAAACTCCACATCCAGGAGCATCTCTTCCTTTGGCTGCACTAAAGAGGAATGCTGCTGCAAAAAAACTGCAGTGATATTAACAATATTTCGTTTCTTATTCTACATAGAGTATTTTACCTTCTAAATTCTTTTTTTTTTTTTTGGAAAATTTTGGTGTTAGAAATTGAACTCAGTGTCTCTCTTTCTCTTTCTAGATAAGCACTCTATCACTTTGCTCCATCTCCATCCATTTTTCACTCTACTTTGACAAAGTCTTGCTAAGTTGCCCAGGGTGGCCCCAAACTCAAGGTCCTCCTGCTTTAGGCTCCCTAGTAGCTGGGATTATAGGTATGAGTCACCATTCCTCTTAGTATTTTTTTTCTTTTTGTTAGGTTAAAATATTCAAGCAATAATCTATCTAGAATGTTTCAATAGCTTAATTTTAAAAGCACTGAATCTATTTAATTTTTTCATAACATTTTTTAATTAAAAAGTTTATATTTGAGACAAAAGATAAGTAAAAACTGAGCTACTCTTTGTGCACTTAAACAAGCATGTTTAATATTTGTAAATTTATTTCATTTTTCTATTCAGTCTAAAACTATTTGTGCAGTCACTGGATGCTTAATGAAATTTTAGTCATGATGGGCCACATGTATGATTGTCATCTCAGAAGAATATAATGTGGCTGAAAAGTCCTACTGCCTAGTGACACTGTAGCTGTTACAACTTAGTGCAAGACATTACCCAGGCCTTTGTGGTGATACTGATGCAAACAAACCACCACACTACCAGTCATAGAAAAAGATGACACATACAATGATATATAGTTCAAAATACTCGGTTATGACAATAAAAACTATGGTACTAATTTACGTATTTACTGTACTACACATTTTATTATTATTGAAAAGTGTCACCTTCTACTTATTTTTTTAAAAAATTTACTGCAAAATAATATACCCTATTACATGTAGCAGCAGCATGTACCTCAGGTTTACCCTGTCTCTATTGCAACAGGATAACATGTTAATTGACACTTATTTTGGAAGTTGTAAAATATTCATATGGTCCAGAATTCCAAATGTACAAAAAGAATATTTATCTTAGAAAAACAAGAAGTACATAACATATTTATGAACTTGTCAATAATGAATAAACAATTTGCAGAGGGTAAAAATTGGCTGATTCATAAAGGTGGCTTATAGACTTAGTTTATTACAGTTTACTTTAGTTTCATTCTTTTGTCCTTAGTGATTTAGAAATATGTGAACCCAGTGAATTATAAAATGTAGTAAAATTGCTTAATAATGAGTTTACTATTCCGTTCTTGAGCATATAATGAGAATATATCTGAAGCTTAATTTAGCCAGGAGCAAAGACTCAGAGCTCTGACCCTTCCTACTCTTCTTCAAACTCTTGTCACATATTTCTGTCCCAGATGAGGAGCACTTATATCTGAAGTCTGTCTTTGCTCTTTCTTGTTATTTTTGTTTGCAGGATCATTCAGGTCTCCACTCCCTTCCTCATTTACACATTTATATAGTGTCAAAATGGATGTGAACAGTTCTGTGAAGCTGTTCTATCAGTTTTGGCTATTGCTTGAGGATTTTATCCTTGTGTATTAATGTGTAATAATAATCTATCTTTCCCTGTGGGAATTGGTTTTATCCTTTCTTCTCTCTCTCTTTCTCTTGGTGCACTATCTAAGAAATGAACATTGTGTGAGCAAGAATAGGCAGGGGCAGAACACATGGAGCAAAAGGGGATTCGAGGGCTGTTTGGGTCCAGACAAGCTTCATCTGTGTCTGCAAACAGTATATTACACTGATGATAATAAACCTCTTAGACCTCACTTCTACTTCTTCCTCTTCACCTTGTGTAGCCTGGTGGTTTGTTGCATTTTTACCCCCTCACTGAACAAACCTCACATTCAGAATGGAGCCTCTACTGATTTCAAAAGATTTCTATCTACATTACATTCAAAGGAAATATTGTTTTCTTGTGTTAAATATAAAAGCAAATGGTCTGTGCTAAGAATAAAACCTTGGGACTACAAAGATAAATTGGATTTTATTGTTGTTGCTTTTAAATTACATTTGGGTATATTTTTAATACAAGTGACATTTAAACACATTAGCATGGTGAATATTTTGATTAACAGGGCATATTCCGAGTTTTATAAAGATCCGGAGGATCAACCACTAACATCTTTCATAACTAGTATTTTGCGGAACATTGATTGGCAGATATTTCTCCAGTTTAATTATTAAACCTGTCTTGATATAAAAGCTCAGAAATATTTAAATATTGATTCAGAGGAAAGGTAGCATACATAACCAATTCATCTGGTTCAAATGAAAGAAATGTGATTTAAAAATGGTTTCAAGTTAAAAACACAGATACACATATATTTTCAAATGACTCTCCACTATGGTTAGTACATAAATACTTACAATTTTATGTCACTGTATGAGAAAATAATCAAACTCAATATTTTGTAAGTACCATTGTATTTCCTAAATTGTAGCATGTGGAACAACATTGTTTGTGTTTTAAAACAAATAGAAAGATAACTATTTTTGCTGTTCGCCTTAAGGCATCCTATAGGATCAAGATGTTTTCTTTCCATTTCACCCTATTTTCTAAAGCATTGTGCTCAAATTATTTTTCTCATTAAAAGCAAATTAAATCATAATTCCTTCTAGGCAAATCACATATACACATAAACAAACATGATTTGCATTACAATTAGAACTCTTTCTACATTTATTCAAAGAATATGAGAGATAAAGGATTTGCACACTTGGATGATATTTGAAATCATAATTCAAAGTATAAATCAATGTACCCATAGGGTATTAAAAATTCATGTAAAATACCAGCCCACACTGTCAGGTAATTAAGCTACCATTTTATTGCATGGCGTGATGATAGAGACCTCTGCATTCTTTATTGTTCAGACAGCAATAAAGTGTCTTGACAGCATGTTTATTGAAAGTAATTGCCAGAAGAAGAAAAGTTAAAAAATGATTAAGGTAAGAAAATCTGCCAGTGTCACAAGTAATATTTAAATAATTTTGAACTGTAGGCAAAAAATAAATTTATTGTATATGTGATATCATAGTTTTTAAAATATTTTCACCAACAACACATTTGATCAACTTATGAACTACAGTAGTAGGAATATGATTATCATGCTTAGTAGGAATAGGAGCAAATAGATGTTAAGTAGAATTTATTAATTAACATTTAATAGCATGATTGTATAATATGCATTTGAATTTAAGGTAAATAATTCTGAGAACAACCAGATTGTTAGGAGTCTTTTTTAAATGTGCAATCTTCACTTCATTAGCAAAATTTTACTTTACTGGTCAATTGTAAGGAAATGGCATTTCTAATATTGACTGCAACTGCTTTCATGCTGGGTTAATAAGCAGAAGATTCTTTTTTTATTAGTAAATTTTAATTTGCTATATAAGACAGCAGAATGCACTGTAATCCATATTACACATATAGAGCACAATTTTTCATATCTCTGGTTGTACACAGAATAGAGTCACACCATTCATGTCATACTTCTACTTAGGGTAATGATGTCCATCTCATTCCACCATCTTTCCTACCTCAATGCCCCCTCCCTTGCCCTCCTTCCCCTTTTCCCCTTTGCCCTATGTAGAGTTCATCTAATCCTCCCATGCCTCCCACCACCGTATTATGAATCAGTGGCCTTAAATCAGAGAAAACATTTGGCATTTGGTTTTTGGGATTGGCTAATTTCACTTAGCATTTTATTCTCCAGCTTCATCCATTTACCTGCAAATGCCATGATTTTATTCTCTTTTACTGCTGACTAATGTTCCATTGTGTATATATACCACAATTTCTTTATCATCTACTGAAGGGCATCTAGATTGGTTTCACAATTTAGCTATTGTGAACTGAGTCACTATAAAGACTGATGTGGCTGTGTCCCTGTAGTATATTGTTTTTAAGTCCTTTGGGTACAGACTGAGGAGTGGGATAGCTGGGTCAAACTGTGGTTTCATTCTGAGTTTTCCAAGGAATCTCCATACTGCTTTCCATATTGGCTGCACCAATTTGCAGTCCCACCAGCAGTGTATGAGTGTGCCTTTTTCTCCACATCCTTGCCAACACTTACATTTTTTTTTCTTAATAGTTGACATCCTCCATGGAGTGAGATGAAATCTTAGAGTAATTTTGATTTGCAGTTCTCTAATTGCTAGAGATGTTGAACATTTTTTTTTCATATATTTGTTGATTGATTGTATATCCTCCTCTGAGAAGTGTCTGTTTAGGTCCTTGGCCCATATAGTGATTGGGTTATTTGTCTTTTTTTTTTGATGTTAAGATTTTTGAGTTCATTATATATGCTAGAGATTAGTGCTCTATCTGACATGTGTGTGGTAATAATTGTTCACAAATTGTAGGCTTTATTTACCTCACTGATTATTTCTTTTAGTGAAAAGAAGCTTTTGAATTTGAATACATCCCATTTATTGATTATTGAGTTTAATTCTTGTGTTATAGGAGTCTTATTAAGAAAAGGAACTTGGGGCCTAACTTGACATGATGGAGATTTGGGCCTACTTTTTCTTCTAGTAGACACAGGGTCTCTGGTATAATTTCTAAGTCCTTGATCAACTTTGAGTTGAGTTTTGTGCATGGTGAGAGATAGGGCTTTAATTTCATTTTGTTCATATGGATTTCCAGTTTTTCTGGCATCAATTGTTGAAGAGGCTAGCTTTTGTAAAATATATGTTTTTGGTGCTTTTGTCTAATATAAGAAACTGTAATTATGTGGGTTAGTCTCTGTGTCCTCTATTCTGTACCATTCATCTACCAGTGTATTTTGGTACCAATACCATGCTGTTTTTGTTACTATTGCTCTGTAGTATAGTTTACGGTCTGGTATAGTGATGCCACTCTTCTTACTAAGGATTGCTTTAGATCGTCTGCGTTTTTTATTTTTCCAGATGAATTTCATGACTGCTTTTTCTATCACTATAAGGAATGTCATTGATATTTTGATTGGAATTGCATTGAATCTGTATAGTGCTTTTGGTAGTATGGTCATTATTATAATATTAATTCTGCCTATCCAAGAACTAGATAGATCTTTTCATCTTCAGAATGTCTTCTTTAATTTCTTTCTTTAGCATTCTGTAGTTTTCACAGATCTTTTACCTGTTTTGTTAAGTTGATTCCCAAGTATTTTATTTTATTTTATTTTTTGAGACTATTGTAAATGAGAGGTTTTCCTAGTTTCTGTTTCAGAGGATTTGTCTCTGATGTACAGAAATGCTTTTGATTTATGGGTGTTGATTTTGTGACCTGCTTCTTTCCTGAATTAATTTACTAGTTCTAGAAATTTTTTTGTGTGAAATGTTTTGTTTCTTGTAGGTATAGAATCACATCATTGGCAAATAGTGATAATTTGAGTTCTCTTTACCTATCCATATTCCTTTAATTTCTTTCGACTGTCTAATTGTTCTGGCTAGAGTTTCAAGAGCTATGTTAAATAGAAGTGGTGAAAGAGGTCATCCCTGTCTTTTTCCTGTTTTTGGAGGGGATGTTTTCAATTTTTCTCCATTTAGAATGATGTTGGTCTAGGGTTTAGCATAGATAGCTTTTAAAATGTTGAGATAGGTTCTTGTTATCTCTAGTTTTTCTAGTATTTTGAACATGAAGTGGTGCTATATTTTATCAAATGCTTTTTCTCCATCTACTGAGATGATCATATGGTTCTTATCTTTAAGTCTATTGATGTGTTGAATTACATTTATTGATTTCCCTTTGTTGAACCAACCTTGCATCCCTGGGATCAATCCCACTTGATTATGGTGTATTATCTTTTTGATTTGTTTTTATATTCAATTTGCCAGAATTTTATTGAGAATTTTTGCATCTATGTTCATTAGAGATATTGGTTTGATGTTTTCTTTCTTTGATGTGTCTTGCCTAGATTTGGAATCAGGGTGATATTGGCTTCATAGAATGAGTTTTGAAGTGCTTTTTTTGAAGTGTTTTCTATTTCCTAAAATAAATTGAGAAGTATTGGTATTATTTCTTCTTTAAAGGTCTTGTAGAACTCGGCTGTGTGTCTCTTCAGTCCCGGGCTTTTCTTGGTTGGTAGGTTTCTGATGGCATCTTCTATTGCATCACTTGAAATTGATCTGTTTCAATTGTGTATATCATCCTGATTCCTTTTGGGCAAATCATATGACTCTAGGAATTTTTTGATGCCTTTGATATTTTCTATTATTGGAGTACAAGTTTTCAAAATAATTTCTGATTATCTTCTGTATTTCTGTAGTGTCAGTTGTGATATTTCCTTTTTCATCATATACGTTAGTAATTTGAGTTTTCTTTCTCCTGTTTGTTAGTATGGCTCTGAGGTATTACAGTTTCTACCCTATATTCTTGTAGTTTCTGTGTAGATTATCTCTACCTCACCTTGGTGTTGGGCTTCCAGACCCTGCTGTTGTCCCAGGATGGAAGCTACCTCAACTATTGGTGGTGGTGCAATAGCAGGAGATAAATTGAGATAGCAGTGGAGGTGTCCCAAGATGGATGCAATGTCTTTCACAGATGGAGCTGAAAGAGTGAGCTCTGTTTCTAGGCCCTGTCTATTGTCCCAAGGTAGAGGCTACTGTACAGGGAAGGCTATGGGGATGGCTGCCATGTCTCAAGACGGAAGCAGGTTAGACCTGGGCTCCCAGGTAGTGGTGGTGGGGTGAGCCCAAGCTTACCCTGGGCCCTGGCTCTGGGGCAGATCAGAGAGGCAGGTCTGGGCTGTGCTTGTGCTCCAGCAGGTGTCCCAGTGGAAGATTCTTAAACATTCTGAGTCCATTGTTATATGTTTTGGATTTCAAGATAAAAACATGTATGATCAGTTTTCAAATAAACAAAATAAAAGGAGATGTTTATATAATGATGCCATTTTGAAGACCAAGGGATGTTAATTTAAAATACAACTGGTTGCAGAGACCAGACTTATTTACTCCAGCTTTTCCTCTTATTGCATGATTTTCTATTACCATAGTAAATCAATTCCAGAACAACTCTTTTTAATAAAGAATAGTCATCACTAGATTTTTATCTCTCACAATTAAAAGTAAAGTGATTTTGCTGGGTGCCATGGCACACGCCTGTAATCCTAGTGGCTTGGGAGGTTGATACAGGAGAATCCTGAGTTCAAAGCCAGCCTCAGCAATGGTAAGGTACTAAGCAACTGAGACCCTGTCTCTAAATAAAATACAAAATAGGACTGGGAATGTGGTCCTGTGGCGGAGTGCCCCTGAATTCAATCCCTGGTGCAAAAAAAAAAAAAAAAAAAAAAGTAAAGGGATTTTAAAAAGATGAAATGTCAAGCACTCTCAAAGTTCTGTGGAAAATTACATGGTGTGTACCATTGGTCATGTTTTCCTCTGATCATCTTTCAAGTAATCATTAGGTGTCAGACTCAAATTTTCTAACTACCAGCTGGAGACAACTTTCTTCTCCACTTGGTTACAATAGATATCTCTGTATAATTGAAGGATCCTTAAAATCACGATAGTAAAAGACAGTGGCTTACATTAGATTCACATATTGCATATTGCCTGACAGATGTACATATTCAACATTCTCTTGACTTCCAAACACTCCTATACTCTTTTTATAATATATGCATCACTATACAAACTCCCCCCATTGCTAGATACTATAACACTGAGTATGTTCATCAAAAGGAGCTATACCCAAGTTTTTAGAGTTACTTGACTTTGTTTCATATCTAGGCTGACTGTATGATATTGGGTTTTGTCAATTATTGTTTGGCAGCTGATGACTAAGAAGTAAATATCATCAACCATTATACCAAACATATATATATATATATATATATAATATACTATATATATGATATATAATTCTATATATTATAATACACATTATTGTATGATATATAATATATGATATATAATACTATATATGTATGATATACAATAAATATTTAGTAAAGTAGGGAAGAAAACTTTGGGTAGAAGTATGTTTTAATTTATAGAATTCTATGTGTGTAGAAAATACTATATTTCTCTATTTTTTATGAATAAATTTAATTTTTATTTCAAATCCTCATCCATTGAAATTGGTGAGAAATCCCAGCCCAGTTAGGTGTCCTCTTCTCCTTAGCAGTGTGAAATTCAGAGTTCTAAGGGTGCAGGAGACACACTCTCTACCCACTGTGATTATGTGGATATGCAATTGTTTTTGTGTACATTGTATGTCTTCTTTAAAAAATGTTCTTAAAAATATCTGTTTCAACAATTTATTTCATCTCCCAAATAACGTTTCTGTTAACATTTTTTATAGAGAGTATAAATCTAGATATTTTTTATAATTACCCCAGGATACCTGGATTGTCACACTGATTATTTTGTAAAATAAAAGGTGATATAGATCTCATTGTGTAGAATACTTTACATTTTCTCCTGACTCATATTTCAGAGAATTTTGTATATTTTATTGTGAGAGGGCTATTTTAAAATACTAGGCTAATTTTAGAATGTATTAAAATTTCAAATTATTTCAAGTCAGGTTAACTCAGATTAAGTAGTTGAGGAATGCATAAGTTGCTGTCATGCTTTGTGAATTGTATGTAAATCATTGTAAATCATGTAAATCATTGTATTATTTAGAAAATAATAACAAGAAATAAACTCTGTTCATTTTTACCACAGATAAAACAACTCTAGACCTACATTCATTTTTGACCTGTGGTTGTTTGACACTACAGATATGGGGCCCACACAAAGGAAGGCAAATTGCACATTGTTCCTTAAAAATTAAAAAAAAAAAATTCTGAATCCAGAGAACTTTAAAGTGTTCCATAAATTCTACAGTGAGAAATCAGACCTTAGTCTATAGTAAGATGAGGCATTAAATCAACCAGTGAAAGTACTGATTCAATGTGAATATATTGCAAACTTTTATATAGCTCTTTTCTATACAGCTATCACTAACCTCAGATTCTGTTTATAGAAGGTCTGATGAATTATGACATTATGTGGTTTTAAGAAGAACTAGACAGAAAGTACAACCTATATTCTTAAATTTTCAATTTTGTGAATAAAAAGACTTAATTATATCAGTGTGAAGAATACGGATTTTATCGAATGTAAGGGGTCAAACTGTTGTTTCTATCAAAGCTGATCCTTGTCTTCCCTTTATTCATTACTTTTGCTTTTTTACTGAAATCCCTGATGAACAACTGCTTGGAGCAATAAAGTAACATTATTCTTCATTCCACCCATGGCCTAGGCTGCCTAATTATGACAAAGTCATAATGGTCATATGAAGGTCAAGGTTAACTCATGTCAAAGTAATTATGATAGATACTTAATAAAAAATGCATACTGACTTCTTTTAGAGTCAAGAAATAAAAAACACCTAGATACCTGAGAGAAACATTCATCATATTCAATATATGAACTGAAGGTTTCTAAAGTATGTACTCTTGATATTAATAAACATTACACATTATTAAATAGTTTGGGAGAGTAGAAAATTAATAAAGGTAAGTTTATTTCATGTTGAAATTCTTAGTCTATAATATTCTAAGGCACATTTTGAATCTCCAAGAGGAGCAGAGAAATTCTGTTCATTAGACTCTTTCACAATGAGGCCAGTAGTGATGCCGCATGCCTGTAATCCCAGTGACTCTGGAGGCTGAGGCAGGAGGCTCTGGTGTTCAAGGCCCTAGCAACTTAATGAGGCACTTAGAACTCAGTGAGACCATGTCCCTAAATAAAATACAAAATAGGGCTGGGGATGTGGCTCAGTGGTTGCATATCCCTGAGTTCAATCTCTAGTACTCACTCTCCGCCCAAAAAAATACACAAAAGGGCTGGGGATGCGGCTTAGTGGTTAAGTGCCTCTGAGTTCAATCCCTGGTACAAAAAAAAAAAAAAAAAAAAACGAAAGGAAAAGAAAAGAAAAATACTATTTCATAGTGAATTAGTTTGAATGCTATACCCCATGGAAAAAATTTGGGGAAATTTTAACACATTCTTATGAAAGAGTTGTAAATATTCCCCCAAATTACCTTCAGAAAACATTTATTTTATAGATGAGAAAATCGGGGTCCAGAAAAATCATCTCAAAATTTGCCAAAATATTACTTAATGGTACAGTAAGAAATTCATATTTTTTTCCAAGTCAGGGATTTTTCCAGTACAGTCCTTGGTTTTAGAAATTAATTTCATAGTGCTTCAAAATATTCCAGTACTGGTCATGAATAAGCTTCATTGAAAATTTCTTTGTAATATAAGTTAGGATAAGAAAGTAAACAAACTATTAAGTGTCAAAAATGAAAGCCTGGATACTAGGGAAAGGTGACATTTATTCTCTGAGATCTTGGAGTTATTTCAGCCAAACATGGAACACTTGAGGCATGACTGGAGGACACTTGCAACACTGTGAAAGTTCCACACTTTCCACAACCCTTGAGATCTAAGGGAATGAGTTGTTTGCAGAACTCCAAAACCAACATCAAGCAGGGGAGCTAAGGACAACAGTGAAGGTGTAAGAGAAGCAGTTGACAGGCATTTTCTCCTGTGAAACCCAGAGAAAGTGCTCATTGTTGTGAGGCGGAGATGTCTCTGGCTAATTGTTAATGAGATTAGACCTATTGTTAGCACCAGGTAAATACTTCCTTGTAAATTGTTTCCTTGGCCTAGAAAGAATTTGAGAGAAACTTGGAATACAAAATCCTAAGTCTCATCCCATCTGTATTCTCTACATGTGCTGCCACTGAGATCTCTGAGGATAAATTATATATTTCAGTTTTTTTATGAAGATGAACATACAAAGGGCTTGTGATTCCAGTCCAGAGTCGACCACAGATATTTTTATCATTTCTTTGTCAGCCGCTGACTTGATGAGAAACTTCCCTCACATCCACCTGGTGTCAATGAAATGAGAAATTCAGTTTCTCAAGGACATTTTGGAGCCTGATTTTTCCTTCTAAAAACCCTGAAATGTGTCAGGATTGAGTATTATTTCATTTTAATACTAAACCATGCTGTGCACTAGGTCAATAAGTCACTTGCTTTATTCCTTTTTTCAATTTCCAGCCTTGCTTTCTTAAAATGGACATCAATGCGGTGTGCTGCATGTGCAGATAGTACAATATCAGTGACAAAATTCCCCCAATTTATCACCATCCATTTCTGAACAAGTCCCTTGATTCCCTAGAATATATGACTTTTTCCGAAAAGTAAATTTCTTATTCATCTGCTCAAAGAGAAATTATTTCTTTCTATTAAAAAAAAATAAATAAAACAATACAACACAACTTCATCTGACCCCTCACTTTTCCTCTTTCTTTCTCTGTTTTTTTTTTTTTAACTGTTGTATTTCCAGGAAGAGATTCTTATTTGGATCTTTCTTTGGTAGAAACGTATGAAACTTCTTTATTATTATTTCTCTGAACAAAGTCATCTTAGGCACCATGATTTTCCAAAGTTATAGACTATTGATACATTGCCTGAAAAAAAGTCATATTGGTCTACCCTAAGTCCCTCTATTCAGAGGACACAAGCAACTCTTTGGCACCAAATGTGAATACCAAAGCAGTTAGTACCATAAGCTCCTTTACAATAGCATCATCTCTAAACATAGTGCCTTGACAGTCAATTCTTAGTACAATAAAGTTCCATAATTCTACTAGTCCACATACATAGTCTCAGCATGGTATAATCACAGGAAGGAAAGATAAAATTTAATTTTCAGGCAAAAAGTTCTTCAAGATCCCACTAATGAGAATGTCCTTGAAGGTGTTAGTTTTGACATTAAACACATGCCGTCTAAAATTAAAAAAAAAAAAATGAAAGACAGTCTCATTCACTCAGAAATTCAAGACCTTATTTTTCCTTCTTTGATCCATTTTTACTAATGAAAACTTTGATGTTGATTAGGTTCTTTTAAAAACTTGTTCTTTTTAGATATATATGACAGTAGAGTGTATTTGGACATATTATACATACATGGAGTATAAATTCCCATTCATGTGATTGTACAGGATGTGGGGTTACAATGGTTGTGTATTTGTATATGAACACAGGAAAGTTATGTCCAATTAATTCTACTATCTTTCCCATTCCTGTCTGCCTTCTTTCTCTTCATTTCCTTTTGTCTAATCTAGTGAACTTCTATTCTCCCCACCCTTATTGTGTGCTGCTAGCATCTGTATATCAGAGAGAACATTTGACCTTTTGTTTTTTTGGAATTAGATTATGTCACTTTGCATGATAATCTTCAGTTCCATCCATTTACCAGCAAATTCCATCATTTTATTCTTTATGGCTGAGTAATATTACATTGTGTATATATATACCACATTTTCTTTATCCATTCATGTGTTGAAGGAATACAAACTTGATGTGGCTGCATCACTATAGTATGATGATTTTAAGCCTTTTGGGTATATGCTGTAGAGTGGGATAACTGGGTTAAATGGTGGTTCCATTCCAAATTTTCTGAGGAATCTCCATACTGCTTTCCAGAGTGGTTGCACCAATTTGCAGTTCCACCTGGAATGTATGAATGTAGATTAGATTCTTTTTAAACTGACTTCTAAGTATTTTCTGACTTTAATTTTGCTTTTGTTTTCTTTCCAGTTGCTGTTGTTGATATTATTATTTGATAAATATTTGTCTCCTATCATCTAAATGCATTTCTTTGAATTATTACTTTAATATATCCTCCTCTTTGTTTTCCTAAGCTGTTTCTAAAACTCACAAATATTCAATTGTAGGCTTTTTTCCCTCTTTATCTTTTATCTTCTTTTTAAAGAAATTTTTTTATCAGTTTTCTATTCTGTAAGACATTCTTCCCTTTCTTCAACCATTTATGTATTTAAAATTTGGAAATCACTGCTCTATTTGATATTAATACATTCTTCTTTGTTTAGTTTTCCTTTAAAAATTATATGGGTTTCAATTAAGAGATGTTTTAGTTAACAAGGAAGGTTCATCTTAAATTTTCCACCATTAATCAATTCTGTTTATATGGGTATTTATTTACAATAAAATATGTGAAGGTTCATGGATTTCCATACATTTCTTAAAATCTGACAAAAAGAAATCTGCCCTATATTCTATTGCAATTTTAACTTTTGTTGACAATAATTCTGTTATCTCTTTTCTCTTAAAGACTATATTTTTGGCTACTGTACATGTCATTTTAAAGATATTTCTTGTATTAGTTCCTTCTAACATGAGTTTCAGATTGCTTGCTTTTCCCTATCTGTGTTGAATCTAGTTCTTTCTCACTTAGAGTCAATATGTCTCATTACATCACACATGGACCTATGAATGAAGTAGCATTTCTGTGACTTTTTGGTCTCACTGTGGTAATTGCATATTGGAGAGCTGCTTTTTCCATTGCCTTAGAGAACAGGGCTGGCGAGTGGGAAATCTCAGCTGTGAATGTTAAACCTTGAAGCCAAACTCTCCCTTGGATTTTTACTGAAACTCCCATGATAGCATCTTGGATGGGTATATTCTAGGGGGTAAAGTCATAAATTATTCTTAGGACATAATTAGCTCCTGGTTTTTCATTTTATAAATTACTCTAAATCTATTCCAATCTCTGCCTCTGTTGGAAAACAAGGAAATTATTATTATTATTATTTATTTTTTTTAGTGGATTAACCCTGCATCATCAGTGGGACGGTGTCAAATCATTATCAAAAGGTAGAGGGGAGAATATCCTTTTGAGTTCTACCTTTAAACTCTTTCAGACATACCCAAGGCTATGGTGAGTTATGTTTACATGTTTACTTTCTCATTTGCTCTTTTAACTCTATAGTTATTATTAAAATTATTTTCTGTTGGTTAATAAAATGATTCTACTCTTCTTCTTCCAGTTTGTTTTGGGCTCTTTCAGCTGTATTTCCTTTCTGTCTTTGATGAGCTTTGGTAGAGACAAAATATATTTCTACCCTGATGGAAAATTTTCATAATTTTTTCAAGATTTTAACCATTTGCATTTTCCATTACCAACCACAGTGACCACATGAAGAGACCATTATTTGATTTTTTTTGTTTTGTTTTGTCCTGGGAACTTTGTGTGGGGAAGATCTTGCAGTACATTGAACCACGGCACTTATTTGAACATACTAAGCCTGAATTTTTTTCATTCATTGTATTATGTATTTTATGATATTGTTGTTCTGATTAAATTAATTTATATATTGCAAGATAATAGTTTATGATTTAAAACTTAAAGAAATGTGATTTTTTAATTTATTGTATTGGCAATGGGTATGTGAGTATTTAGTAGCATCTTACATCCATATTTTAAAACTCAATAATGCATAGAAAACTCTGAGTAATGATTTTCAAATAATACTAATTGCTTACATTTTGGTCTTATCATGGATTGTGTATGTAACTTATTTAAGTCAGAGAAAAGCAAGTTCAGTAGGATATAGTGCCTCCTTTTATTGTACAGTGCTATAGCTTGCCTTAGTTTTACAGTACATCCCCCTTTGAACAAAACAGAACAAAAAAGAAGGCACCAATTTTTCAGCAAAACATTTTCCGAGTTTGTGTTCAAATCAAAATAGAAATTTATTAAAAAGCTAGCAGGAAACAGTTTAAATATTTTAACCTGTGTATAATAAGGACATGCATTAAAATCACATCTGTTTTCAAAATTGAAAGAGTCAAAAGTTGAAATGTCCAATGGTATCTTAGATGTCACTACATAACTAAAATTTCACAACCAACAGGTTTCATAAATTTAGTTTAGATTCTTTTGGATAAAAGGACTTTACCTTCTCTCTTTAGTAGAATTTTTATAAATATATTTTTCCAGCTGTGAATGAAAATATTTTGTTGGTTTTTCTTGTGTTCTATAAAAAAGGACATAGACATTAATCTTTAAATACAAAAAGAGGAAGAAAAGTTGTATTCTTTACTTACAGTTTCATCAGGAAAGTCTTGTAGAAAAAGAATACTGTGGAACTGAAGGCTCCTGATCCTCAAGGCTGCCTCCTGCATACTCTTATTAACACTGATTGAGCATTCTACCTGTGCACACTTTTGGGCTTTGCTGCATGAGATAAAGCTAACATGTTATTCTCCTCTCACCTGTTGGGAAAGATTGCTATCATTCTCTGTATCAAGGGAAAAATGTCGTTTAGGTATTCAATCCAATTACACAGAAATTATAGTGCAAATACCCTAATGTGATTAGGAATATGCACAGACTACATACTTTACAATCCCAAAGTGGTGTTGTTTATACACATGTAGATACTTCTGATTTTTGTAATTCATGGCAAAGAAGGTAAGTGTTTGCCCAAAGTATTTTCAAAAATAACAGCGAGATTCACATTGTGCTTTCACATTCCCAGGTCAAGTTTATTTCACTTTATCTCAAACAACTTTCAGCCATCCAGATCACAACCCTGGCAGGAGAATAGAAAAGGAAGGTGGCAATGAACATCAACTACAGGAAATCAGATCAAGCTCCTTTACACTTTGGAATCAAGTAAGGTTTAAATGCTCAGTCACAAAGCCAAATGTTTTCAGTTCTATACATTTCAAGCCAGCTTGTGTGTGCTACTTCGCTGCGACTATAATAGGAACAGTAACAGATGGGATGAAAAGTTGATAACCAAGGATGGTAGATCCAGTTATCCCTAAGGAAATGTGATTTAAAAAGATCTTGATAAAGACAGGAAGACTGACTGTGCTGAAACAGCTGCAATGGCAAAGTGAAACAACTTGAATGTGTCCTCCATTTGATGTGCTTTCTCTTGACAATGCACCTGTCCACAGAAAAGGTGTGTGTGTGTGTGTGTGTGTGTGTATTCTGCACACTTCAGCCAGAATTTCCAAGTGCAACAGCTGTAGGAACTAAACTGTAAGGATTTTTTATTGTTCTTGATTTTGTCTTAATTTATTCTGAGGATCCTCACTTCTTTAACTCTCCCAGCTACACACATAACAAATGGGCTAGCTTTACTGTGAACATATGGTTAAAGAGTTACTTTTCATGAGGATGAATTAATTTATGCCTGCACCTGGTAAGAGCAGCTAGAGAATCTTCTGTACACCCCCCCCCCGCAAATTGGCTAGACTAATGATAAACAATATTCAACATTGTTTTAGAAATCAAGGCTCACATTAATGGGAGAAAATGTCATCCGAAGCTTAAAACAAAAGCAATAATTTGACTGAAATACTTCAAGAAAACAAAAATCTTATTTATTACCAATCCTTCACTGAATAAAATACTCAAACGTAGCCAAGGAAATTTGCCACAGTCTGAGGTCTGACTCCATCTATACCACCTTAATTGATGTCCTCCATAAACAGATAGCATAGAGTAATCCTTCTTACCGTATATTATTTTATAAGCCAATACACCTGACCTTGGCTCAGGCACACTATAACAAAACTTTAAGAGACAAGAGAAACTTGGAAAGTAATCCTGTCAGCAAACTACCCATAGGGTGTCTTTGGAGATAACATTTTATCTTTGAGCTTCTGGCTCTTTACATACACTGACTTGCTTTTAAGGTTTGTCTAGTGATTAGAAAACTCGACAAAGGTACAATAGCATTGCAGTGGCTAATTATAGATGAAAACAATACTTTTTAGAAGAATTGTAGCTGAGTCAACAACTGTCAAAAAATTTCAATCCCAAAAGAAATAATTTCAAGTGGAAAAAGAGGCATAAAATGGAGAGAAAATGTAAGAAAATGCTATGCTCGCACATTACCCAGGAGACAGGAAGTCTTGAAAAAGTTTTATATCTGTCTGAAATGCAGAAAATGCTGAGGATATTTTGCCCATTACTCTTAGAACCTATGTGGTGTTACTCTCCAAGTCAACATTCCAGAACTCTCTGTGGAATTACACTTGCAGAGTTTTTATATTTGGTGCCATCTCTGCTAGAATTATTTAAAAGTCAGGAAAACTTGCTCTATATAGAAATAGGAAAGAAAATTGTAATTGAAGAGAAACTTTCTAAACTTTCCCCAGTTTTTGATGCTGGGAATGAACTCAATGTTAGTTATTGAAAGTGATATTCAAAGATGTCCCTAACCAAATGAGGTTATGATATTTGCATACTTCTTTCACTTTTTAAAAGTAATTATTTGCATCTATCCAACAAAACCCAAAACTTTTGACTTGAGGTTATAGATCTCCCCCATGATTTTTAAAAGCTTTTGGTTCTCTTGAGGGATGTATTCTTTTCTGGACTAATAATTTGAAACCCTGAAATTTCTTTGAAATTTTGTTTGTAGATACATTATTTATAACTTATCAGGAAGACATATGAATCATGTCTGATAATTTCAGGAACTTTTGGGCACCCTGAAGTCTATAAAAGTGGAAATATTCATTCATGCACTTAATATAGTACCTACTTGAAAATATTTTCTTATAACTTATGTTTGGGGTATAAAGCAAAGTGGATGCTATGTATTTGCTGATAAAATAATGACAGAAATATATTTATTTAAATAATTGAATGCAGAAGAAGCAAGTGATAGACACAATAATTATGCTTCTCATAAAAAATAAGGAATATTTTCCCTTTCAAAATGCCCCATAAATACTGGAAGGAATATACTTTAAAAAGTGATATGGATGTCTGAAGTCAGATAAGCAAAATTGAAATGAGTAAACATCAAGGCTTTTCTACAAAGTAGTCTATTAACATGGCAGATTAAAAGTAAAACAAACAAACAAACAAAAAAACAATATAACCATTGTATTTATAAAGGAAACACTGTGATAGAAAGGGAAAGATTATATATGAGGCATAGTGGAAGGAAGCCCAGCGAAACAGAGAAAGTTGTAGGCTCAGGTGGTTGATGAATACCTAGGATGCACACAAAGGGCTTAATTTAAACAAAAAGGCATTCACAGAGTGGTGCTACCTGGCATTTCAGCTGGATGCTCACCGCTGCAGTGGTGCTATTTAGGAAAGAAGCTTCTACATTCGCAAGCTTCATGCTGTTATCATCAAAGTTGAAAAATTGGGGAAGGCATAGCGCAAAGCTTCTAGAGCTGCAGAAGTAGCTGCATATAATCATTATAGAGAGAAAAAGTTTATAAAATATAAAGACTTCTCTGGACATAGGATTGCATCTAGGGAAAGAGGGGGAAAAAATGGTTCCTAGTCAGGGACTTGGGTTCAGTGCCCCACAGTTCTTAATGCAATGCAACAACAAGTTTTAATTTATATCAGAACATACCTAAGACTATCTTCAGGATTTGTCATAATAATTGTTAGGATGGAAAGGCCTTTTTGAACTTCTAGGATGTATGTATGAGACATTTGGCTTGATAGGGAGGCATGGCAACTGCACCAAAAGCTACCCAATGAGCAAGATATTTTTGATGTTTTATTCCCTTGAACATACTTCATAACTCCTTTACAGATCTTCAATGTCATACCCTCTTTGTTCTTAAGAACAAAAACTGTAACTTCCTTTGTTTTCACATGTATATTTGACCTCTTTTCAAATGCATAGTTGACCTTTCAAATATGTATCATCAGTCTGCCTCTCAAGTAGCTTCTTTAAAGTCTGATAACTTTTTACTAAAAAGTCTGTACTCCATGTAGATCATCTATTTATTACGTATAGGTGGGTTTCATCACAATCTGTAACTCCTTAAATTAAAATAATTCCAGATATAAAACCTCACTCTTCTCTCATTTAAGCTAAAATATTTGATAGGGGAATCTAAACACTGTCAGAATACATATTATTTCATAATGTTGGCCATTATATTCATGTCCATTAGCAAAAACAAGCAATTTAAAAAAAAACATTAGGAATCTGAATATAATAAGCAATTAAAGTAAAGGGAATAACCTGAAAATTAGAAAGAAGTAACTTCATAAAACTTTCTACAAAATGAAAGTAAATAGTTTGAAAAACCTTGTGTATGTAATGAAAATCCAAAGAACATTTATATTACATATGATGAAAATTTAAATTAATTATGATGAAGCAAAAGTGACTATCAGAATAGAAACTATACAAAATCAACTCACAGAACTTGAGGACGTAAATTTAATTTTTTTTTTTACTAGAAATCATATGAGAGAGTACTGACATTAAAAATAAATCTGCAACTAGCCAAATCCTGAGTTGTAATTGGAAAAAAGAGCTAGAACTACATTACAGAGATTCACATTTAGATACAGAATTTTTAAATAATGAGGTACTAAGGAATGAGTGGAGAAAGCTGGTAAAGAAGCAGAAGTCAAAACTGCAAGAGAAGTAATTGATTTAGATCTACAGAAATGGGAGACAATATAAATTTTCATACTATATATTTCAGAAAAATATTGTACAGAAACATATACTGACAAAATCTTGAATGAATATAAGCACTCAGGCATTAAAATAAAATAATTAACTCCTTGCCTCCCTTTTGGTTCCCAAAAGGTAATCTGGGCTGCAGATTTGTCTACAAAATTAAATATTTTAAGATAATAAAACAGACTCAGTATTTGGTGTTACAGAATATGAAGTTGTGACCTAATCATACCGAAGGCAATATTTTTTTCCTCTCATAAATTTAGGCATAATATATACCTAACAAACAATAACAAAGCATCGGTGATTTATCACCAGGGCCACATGTTATTCTCCATGCATTCAAGAAGAATATAACCAGCAGCTTAAAAGCCCTCTTCATATATCAGCTTGATGTCAGGCCTCTGTTTTTCCTGGAGGGGAAAAGCATTCTAATTTTTATAGTAATCACTTCTTTCATTTTCAATGTAGTTTTACCATCTATGGTTATACCGTTAATTTTCATTTCAAAGATACTTTCTTATTCCCTCTATTTTTGCACTTTAAATTAATGATGTCATGATTATATTTACTTTGTGTTTATAATATCCACGCAGGTTGCTTTGTTTGTAGTTTTTGTATTATATTCCAATGAGTAATATACCACATTTTACCTTTCTATGGACATTTGAGTTTCTTTCTTTTTAGATATTATGAGCAATATATCTTGTGTAATTTACTCTCATATGTACAAACACATTTCTGTAATGAAGGTAACAAGTTGAATTTTTAAGACACAAGATAATACTGTCAACCCTTGTACCCTTGGGGGATTGGTTTCAGATCTTTTTTAAAAATTTTATTCTAATTTGTTATATGACAGCAGAATGCAATTCAATTCATAGCACACACATAGAGCACAATTTTTCATGTCTCTTCTTGTTCACAAAGTAGAGTCACACCATGCATGTCTTCATTTCATTTACTTTCATCCTGAGTGTTCAAGTCTCTTACACAAACAGCATAGTATTTACAGATAAACACATCCTCCAGTATACTTTACATTTCTAGGTTACATATAATAGCAAGTATAATGAAAATTCCATATAAGTTCTTACTATACTGTATTTTTTAGGGAATAATGGTAAGGAAAAAGAATGTTTATAAATATTCAGTATGATCAGAAGAGTTGCAATTAATTGTTTGCAAATATTTTCTACCCAGGCCTAATTGAACCCACAGATGCAGAACCTGCAGATACAGAAGGCCAACTGTGTTCTAAATTTCACTAGGTGGTTTTTATTATCTGATTACTTTTTCATATTTTTCTGGGTCATTTGGATTTCTGAACTCTGTGTAAAGTTTGGTCAAGGTTTTTGTGTATTTTCTAAAGAGATTATATGCCTTTTATCTATGAAGCTCTAGCTTTTAAAAGATCCAGATAAGACCTTTTGTTAATTTTATCTATTATAAATACTATTCCCATTTTGTGGCTTGTCATTTCTCCCTATTGATGCAGTGTTTGATGACTCATCTTAATGCTATTAAGTTGATAAAATTTTTTCTTTAAACATGAATATATTTTTGGTCTTTCAAACAGTATAATTTATAACATTCAAAATATTCTTTATCTATGATATGAAGAATGGATTCAATTGTATTCTTATGCATGTACACACCAGACAATTCTATCACCTCCACACACCTGTGGATCTGTTGGTGAAGAATTAGGATCCCCGCTGAGTCTATAAACAACCTGTAGATAAAATCATCTTTACAACAGTGAGTATTTTGAATACAAGAGTGTAGTATATCTCATCTTTTTTATATTTTATTTTTTCCTATGCAAATCTTTCTTCCAGTTTGATATATTAACTCTGATGTCATTGACATTTTTTGATTTTTAAAAATATTTTTGTTATATTCATATTTTAACATTTATATTAACTGTATTTTTGTTGCATTTTATTATTATATATCAAATTTATGTTCTGCAAAGTAGCTGAACTCTTTAACAATTTAATAACATACCTGGAAATGCTTTAGGATTTTTTACTAGTATTATCAAAACATCTGTGAATTACTGTTTAACCCATTAATTACCAATATTCTCTGTTTTCTAATTAATAATAATATACAGTTAAATTAAATGTGTGTGTACATGTATACACACACATACACACACACACACACCCTTATATTCATCCTAGCATGTTTAATACATAGTATGTTTACTTTCATTTAGAGAGAATATTTTCTAAGTTTTATTGTAACATTTTTGAATGATGAATTATTAGAAAAGCATTTTTCAATATTCAAAAATTTAAAGATGCATATATTTCTAGTTATCTAGTTAATGTTGATTTCTATTATTGCTTTGAAACACAGAAGACAGTGAGTTTTTAAAATTTGGTGAGATGTGCTTTGAGGTCCAGAATATACCAACTTTATTTTTCTAAAGCATGCATACTTTGTGGTCGTGAATGATGTCATTCAAATCTTCTATAATGTGATTTCTTTTGTCTGCTGTTTTTTTTTACATTACTGAGAAAAGTTTCTTAAAATCGCGCAGGATGGCTAAAATATGTACACTGATATCTTCATGCTTTCTAAAGTGCTTTACTATTTAGATTACTGGGTGGATAAAAATTTCATATTGTTTTATCAAGCCCAGACAACTGATGCTTATATCTCTATGAAAAGATTCTCTTTATCTCCCATAATATTTCTGCTGTTTTTTTTTTCCATTAAAATCTGTTTTCCTCATACTGATAAAATTGAGATCAGTAGATTTTGTTTGGTGTTAACATAGTTCATCATTTTTCATCCTTTTATTTTCAACATTTCTCAATTCTTATGCTTTGATGTGCCTCCTGAAAACATCATATCATAGTTTTCTCTTTTTTTTAGTCTTATTTTTAATTTTATTCATTTACACATATTAATTGAACCTCTTAATGGCATCTCATATGATATTTACAAAGAATCATACAGAGCCTGCATCATATCCATCCACCCTCTACCCTCACCAGCTTATCATGTCCTTGGTAATGACTATTCTCCTTTCTGTTCAGCTTCTACATAATAAATGATATAATGCCATTTGTCAATTTAGCTTTTGTTTCCTGTGAATTAGGGCTCCAGTCTGGAAAATCATTACCTGTAAAATATCTTCAAGTATTTCATCTGTTTTCCTCCAATAGATTGAGAGTTTCAGATCTTTTTTAAAAATTTATTTATTTATTCTAATTTGTTATATGACAGCAGAATGTAATTCAATTCATAGTACACACATAGAGCACAATTTTTCATGTTTCTTCTTGTACACAAAGTAGAGTCACACCATGCGTGTCTTCATATATGTACTTGGGGTACTGATATTCATCTCATTCCACCATTTTTCCTACTCCCTGTCCACACCCCACCCCCTTCCCTTTGCCCTATTAAAGTTCCTCCATTCCTCCCATGCTCCCCTGCATACCCATTATGGATGAGCATCTTCATAGCAGAGAAAACATTCCCCATTTGGCTTCTTTGGATTGGCTAACTTCACTTAACATTATATTCTCCAACTATATCCATTTACCTGCAAATACCATGATTTTATTCTCTTTTAATGCTTAGTAATATGGCATTGTGTACATATACCACAGTTTCTTTGTCCATTCATCTACTGAAGAGCATCTAGATTGGTTCCATGATTTAGCTATTGTGAATTGAGCTGCTATTAACATTCATGTGGCTGTGTTACTATAGTATGCTGTTTTTAAGTCCTTTGAGTATAAAGCAAGGAGTGGGAGGAGAGAAATAGCTGGGTCAAATAGTGGTTCCATACCCAGTTTTCCAAGGAATCTCCATACTGCTTTCCAAATTGGCTGTGCCAATTTTCAGTCCCACCAGCAATGTATGAGTGTAACTTTTTCCCCACATCCTTGCCAACACTTGTTGTTGTTTGGCTTAATAATAGCTGCCATTCTGCCTGGAGTGAGATGATATCTTAGAATGGTTTTGATTTACATTTCTCTGATTGCTAGAGATGATGAGCATTTTTTTCATATTTTATTGATTGATTGTATGTCCCCTTTTGAGAAGTTTCTGTTCAGGTTCTTAGCCTATTTGTTGATTGGGTTATTTGTTTTTTCGGTGTTTACCTTTTTGAGTTCTTTGTCCTAAGAGACCCAGAATAGCTAAAGCAATTCTAAGCAGAAAGAGTGAAGCAGGTGATATCTCTATACCAGAACTTTAACTATACTACAGAGCAATAGTAACAAAAACAGCATGGTATTGGCACCAAAACAGGCCTGTAGACCAATGGTACAGAATAGAGGACACAGAGATTAACCTACAAAATTACAATTATCTTATATTAGACAAAGGTGCCAGAAACATGCACTGGAGAAAAGATAGCCTCTTCAACAATTGGTGCAGGGAAACCTGGAAATCCATATGCAACAAAATAAAATTAAACCCCTATCTCTCACCATGCACAAAACTTAATTCAAAATGGATTAAGGACCTAAGAATTAAACCAGCCACTCTGCGTCTAATAGAAGAAAAAGGAGGCCCTAATCTTCATCATGTGGGATTAGGCCCCAACTTCCTTAATAAGACTCCTATAGCTCAAGAATTAAAACCAAGAATCAATAGATGGGATCTTTCCATATTCGAAGGTCTTTTTAATTTCTTTATTTAGCATTCTGTAGTTTTTGTTGTAGAGATCTTTCACCACTATTGTTAAGCTGATTCCCAAGTATTTTTTTTTTTTTTTGAGGCTACTGTAATTGGAGTAGATTTCCTAGTTTCTCTTTCAGAGGATTTGGCACTGATGTACAAAAATGCTTTTGACTTGTGGGTGTTGATTTTGTATGCTGCTACTTTGCTGAATTTATTCACTAGTTCTAAAAGTTTCCTGGTGGAGATTTTTGAGTCTTCTGAGTCATACTGTCAGTAAATAGTGATAGTTTGAGTTTTTCTTTACTTATCTGTTTACGTTTAATTTCTTTCTCTAATTGCTCTGGCCAGTGTTTCAGGAACTATGTTAAATAAAAGTGGTGAAAGAGGGCATCCCTGTCTTGTTTCTATTTTTAGAGGGAATGCTTTAAATTTTTCTGCATTTAGAATGATGTTGGCCTGGGGCTTAGCATAGATAGCCTTTAAAATGTTGAGATATGTTCCTGTTATCCCTAGTTTTTCTAGTGTTTTGAACATGATGACATGATGTATTTTGTCAAATGCTTTTTCTGCATGTAGTGAAATGATCTTATGCTTCTTATCTTTAAGTCTATTGATGTGATGAATTATATTTATTGATATTTTTTGTATGTTGAACCAACTTTGCATCACTGGAATGAATCCCACTTGATCGTGTGCACGATCTTTTTGATGTCTTTGCATTTGATTTACCATAATTTTATTGAGAATTTTTGCATCTATGTTCATTAGAGATATTGGTCTGAAGTTCTTTTTTTTTCTTTGATGTGTCTTTGTCTGGTTTTGGAATCAAGGTGATATTGGCCTCATAGAATGAGTTTGGAAGGGTTCCCTCTTTTTCTATTTCCTGAAATAAATTGAAGAGTATTGGTATTAGTTCTTCTTTGAAGGGATTATAAAACTCAGCTCTGTATCCATCTGTTCCTGGGATTTTCTTTGTTCATAGGCTTCTGATGGAGTCTTCTATTTCATTGATTGAAATTGAACTGTTTAACTTATGTATATCATCCTGACTTAGTTTGGGGAAATCATATGACTCTAGAAATTTGTCAATGCCTTCAATATTTTCTATTTTATTGGAGTACAAATTATTAAAAATAATTCATAATTATCTTTTCTATTTCTGTAGTGTCTGTCTTGATATTTCCATTTTTTATCATGTGTGTAAGTAATACGGTTTTTTTTTTTCCTCTCCTTCTCTCTGTTAGCATGGCTAAGGGTCTGTCAATTCTATTTTTTCAAAGAACCAACTTTTTGTTTTGTCAGTTTTTTTAATTGTTCCTTATGTTTCAATTTCATTGATTTCAGCTTGAATTTTAATTATTTTCTGTATTCTACTGCTTTTGGTGTTGATTTGTTTTTTTTCTAGAGCTTTGAAATGTGATGCTAATTCATTTATTTGTTGACTTTTTCTTCTTTTAAGGAATGAACTCCATGCAATAAACTTTCCTCTTAGTACTTCCTTCATAGTTTTCCAGAGATTTTGATATGTTGTATCAGTGTTCTCATTTACCTCTATGAATTTTTAAATCTCCTCCTTGATGTCTTTTGCTACCCATTGTTCATTCAGTAGCATATTATTTAGTCTCCAGGTGTTGGAGTAGCTTTTATTTTTTATTTTATCATTGATTTCTAATTTCATTCCATTATGATCTGATAGAATGCAGGACAGTATCTCTATTTTTTTGTATTAAGAATTTCTTTGTGGCATAATATATAGTCTATTTTACTGAAATATCCATGTGTTGCTGAGAATAAAGTGTATTCACTAGGTGATGGATTAAATATTCTGTATATTTCTGTTAAATCTAAGTTATTGACTGCATTATTGAGTTCTATAGTCTTTGTTTAGCTTTTATTTCATAGGTCTATCCTGTGGTGAAAGAGGTAGGTTAAAATCACCCAGAATTATTGTGCTTTGGTCTATTTGACTCTTGAACTTCAGAAGAGTTTTTTCATTGTGATGAGAATAGATACAAAATATGATTTGAATATTTTGAATTTGGTAAAATTCTCTTCTAGAGTTGTAACAGATGTGTATTCTGCATCTATTGAATGGAATGTTGTATAAATGCCTGTTGAATTCATTTGATTTTTAGTGTAGTTAAAGCCTGGTATTTCTTTGTTGATTATTTTTACTGGATGATCTATCCATTAATGAGATAGAAATATAGAAATGGTCCATATTATTGTATTGGAGCTCATCTATTACTTGAGGTATGTTGTGTTTATTTTACAAAATTGGATATACCATCCATATCAATTTAACATCATTACATATCCTTGGATTGATCTAGCAATCATTACATAGTGACCTTCTTTGTCTTTATTTATAATTTCTTCTTAAAATATTTTGTAATATAGCTACTCTTGCTTGATTTAGAATTCCATTGTCTTGGAGTATCATTTTTCACATTTTCTCCTTCAGTTTGTGTGTCTTCATTATGAAC
The DNA here is from genome assembly GCF_001458135.2 of Marmota marmota marmota. NCBI lineage: Eukaryota > Metazoa > Chordata > Mammalia > Rodentia > Sciuridae > Marmota > Marmota marmota. Next base: position 4,404,439 of record NW_026000170.1, on the reverse strand, counting down.
AAATTTTCTTGTAGAAAACATGTTAATGATTTTTTAAAAAATTCATTCTTCCAGTCTGTTTCCTTTAGTTGAAGAGTTTAGTCTCAACAGTATTATTGAAAATTATAGGTTTGTGGCTATCAGTTTGCTAATTTTCTTCTTATGAAAATTCTTTGTTCTTTTCTGTTATTTGATAGTTTACCATCTTGACTGTGTTTATTTTCTATTTCTCTTTTGTGTATGTAGTTTTCTAGTGGAGCTGACAATCTCACCTGCTATCATGATGGTAGTTATCTTTCTTTCACTTCTGTATGTAGGAATCTCTTAAGTATTTTTCGTAAGGTTAATTTGGTTGTCATGAATTTCCTCAGTATTTGCTTATCTTAGAAAGTATTTCTTCTTCATTATGAAGAAAAGCCATTGTTGGATATAGTAACCATGGTTGGCAGTTATTTTAGTTCAGGACTTGGAATATGTCATTCCACTTCCTTCTGGCCTATAGGGTTTCTGCTGAGAAATCTGTTACTTAATGCTTGCCCTTAAATGTGACTTGATACTTTTCTCTTTCAGTTTTTGAAATTCTTCTGCATTTGAAAAGTTTGATGATAATATGTTATGGTGAAAATCTTTACTGTTTATGTCTATTTGGGATTATAGAGGCCTCTTATGCATGAGTATCCACGTTTTTCCTAAGATTAGGGAATTTTCTGCTATTATTTTATTCAATAGATTTTCTTTGCTCCTAACCTTTATTTCCTCCCTTTCTGGTATGCCACTGTTGTGAAAATTAAATCTTGTAATGGAGTCCCAAAAATCTTGAATGTTTTCTTCATTTTTCCCTTCTTGCTTTCTGAATGTGTTATTTCTAAAGTCTTATATTCAAGTTTTCGTATTTTACCATGCCAGTATGTTTTTGAGGCTTTCATCCGAACTTTACTGACTTATTAAGCTCTTCACTTCCAATATTTCTCTTTCTTTCTCAAAGTCTCTCTCTCTTTTCTGGTCACATTCATACTCTGCATAATCTTTCTTTTTTTTTTATTAGTGTTCTCCTGATTCTCATTGAGCTTTTTAAAGATTATTCTTTTGAATTCTCCACCAGGCACTTAATCCATTTCAATATATGTGGAATCTGCTGCTAGAGGGTTATGATCTTCCGTCATTTTACCTTGATTTTTCATAGTTTCTGTGTTCCTATGTTTAGAATTATGCATCTGGTGGATTGGATATTTTTTACTGCTTTTATGGTATACCCTTGTTAGTAAGCAGCTTTCTCCTAAGGATGTATCTTCTGATATCATTGTGTTATACAATGTTGGCTTTATTTCCATATGGGTACCATAGTGGAGTCACTATAGTCTCTCTGGCTGTGATTCGTGTATATAGTCATAGTGTCTGCCATGTTGATGAGATCCAATGTCCCTATGGGTCATGAAAGCATGAGAACACTTTAGTATTTCAGGAAATTGTGGTTTAGACAACGCAAAGTGTGGCAACTCCTAGATTGGCAGGGGTGGCCTCTATGATGAAATGGGCCTTTCCTCAGACACCCCTAATATTTGCTCTATTACTTGCCAGAATCTATGGCACTTGCTTGCACTTGTAGTGGTGATAGGCCTAGAGCACTTGGCCTCTGACCAGACCCTAATACCAACCTTGTTGTTTTAAAAGGCAGGGCGGTGGCAGGAAATGCAGCATCCCCTCTGATGCACTAAAACCAAATCCTGTCAGCTGTACATGATGAGTCAAGGTGTGGGTTTGGTTGACAATGAGACCATGATAGTTGTGTTGGTAGTAACAGATGTTCCCTTTCTGATGCTATTATTTGTGTGTGCACACAGGAGCAGGATCTCAGCCCTCTTCATCTGTGCACTCCTGGGAATATGGTATCTATCAACTGAGGCTTTTCTTCCCTTGACTCTTTTCAGCTGTAATTGCCTATAAGGGAGTGAACAGGAGCGGGTCTTTAAAAGCATGGATTAAAATTCCTTTTGTGGTCTCCCTTGACTGTGTACACCCAGGAATAGGGTAATACCCAAGACTTTCTCTCCTCGTTCTTTCAGCTATTGCTGCTGTCAGGTAGTGAGTGGGAGTGAGTCAACTGCAGTCAGGCAAAATTGCTTTCTGGGCCTCCCTTGATTTTGCTCCAGGGTGGAGTCAAGGATATGACTTTTTTCCCTTGGATCCCTACAAGTGAAGTGGCTGCAGGAGGGAGCAAGCTAGTGATCCAGCAAGACTGAAGCACAGTCAGAAAAGGGCATAGTTCTTCTCTGGACCTCTTTAGGTCATGTGCCCTGTGGACCATGTCCCAAGAGCAGATTTGCTGAACACCACTCCATTGTATCCATAGGCAGTGCAGCAGTGGAACCTCAGAGGACATACCTAGCCCTATAAGTGACAGATACTATGTGAGATGCTTTGGAGCAGGGGTGAAAGAAACCATGTGGGTGTCTGCCTTCAGTCCTGGCATCAGTGCAAGTCTACAGGTGACTCTACATTCCTGGTAACTGAAGGCAGACTCCCTAATCTCCCAGCTTCTGACACCAATGCTCTTCTTGTCCCACCATATTGTAACACTAGTTCTCTATAATGCAGAGTGCTCAGTGGACTTATGAGTCATACTACTGAGCTATACTTGGTTTGGGAGGCAGCTTCTCACTGTTACAGAGCAATGAAATATCTGTAGGATCCCAGAGATGGGAATATACAGGGGATTCAGATTGCCAGAGAAGTTTAAATACATACAAGTCCTTCTCAAGGTGGCTCTTGGCTATAGCACTTGGGGTTCACTGGGAGATGATGTAAATCCCTTTCCAAAACAAGTTTACTGGTCAGACATTAGGTTACGTATCTTGTTCCACAGCAAGTCTCTGAGGGTTGTGAAAACCTTCAAGAGCTAGGATTTCTAGTTCTGCTTCCTTATTTCCTGGGACCCTGTCACCCATATACCTGCAGAAGGGAGACTTCCCCTCCCTAGTTGTGGAACACTAACTAATGGCATCTGTTGGATAATTTTTTTTTCTTACTATGCTGAATATCCTAGATCTCTGAATTCTACAAGGTTTCCACCTGATTTCCAATGCTCTTCCACAATCATTATTTCAAAATGCAACTATATACTTGCTTATTTTGTTCTTATTTTGAAGGTGCAGATGAATGCTAGATGCCTCTATTTAGCCATTTTAAATACATTACCTTGTTTTTTTTTTCTTTTTAAGCTGTTATTTTATGAAAAAAAGAGACAAGATAAAACTTTGAAAGACAATCATTTGCATCTATCACAAATATTTTAATAAATTTCTCTCAAAGTTTAAATATGATGGTTAAGAAAAATTGTAGTACCACTCAAAAACTAGCTAATAGATACCCATAATATTTAGTTCATTGCAGAGAACTAATATATTTGCAATAATAATGGGAATAAGTCATGATGAGATTTAAATATTTTCTAAAATAAGAATTTTATAAGCAACATTTTACTATATTAAGAGACAGAATTACATAATAAGTGCAACTAAAGAGAAGCAAAAAGCCAAAGAGAAAATCAAAACTGTCAAAACAAAATTTTTTGATTATTCAAATTTCAGACAATGAAAAAGTTATAATAATTTCCTAATTTAACTGGGCAATGTAGAAATAGTATCATGCCTTTGAAAGATGAATACTAAAATAAAATAATTTAATTACAAAATAATGAAAATTATAATACAACAAAAATATTAAAATATGTATATTCTAATCGAATCCTTAATCATTTTAATTTTCCTATGTGAAATGCATTATGTATTATGACATTGTATGCTTCATTCTAGAAGAATACATGGTTATTGAATAATTGTTATTACATTAATTCATGACTTTCCTAAAAATCTAACACCCATAATCTTTGCCTCTCAGTTCAGTAATTCTGAGGAATTAGATCTTGAATTGGTTAATTACTGGTGTGGATCCATCTCTAATTAATATGTACTTTATGCTTATTAAAATGATTTGCCTACTTTCCTCAGATACTTTTGCAGTTATGTCTTATTTCTGTTAAAATTAATTTGCTTAATTAACTTTATTTCTTTTCATAGTGAAGAAATTCTTCAATACTATGAATTACATTCCACTGCTAAAAACACATAATCATATACTCTGATATATAGAATATTATATATAATGATATTTTAGATATTTTGTAGTATTTTTCATGAGTTGTTTTATTTTTTGTGTGCTTTAAGTTTATAGTTTTATTGTATACTCATCAAAAATGTGGTATGTAGCACTTCTATTTTGAGAATTCTATTGAGGGTAACTTCAGCAGTAAAGATATTTTGCTGATAATTAAATTGGCAGAAACCTATTGATTAAATTATTTGATGTTTTTATATTTTCTTAGTCTGTCTGCTTGATCAGGCATGTTACAAAAGAATTGAAAGAATATCTTAACATGATTTTATTTTAGAGCCTTCTTGTATTTCCCATAATTTTTGCTTTTTGCATTTTATGTGGTATTTTAGCTATTTCTTGTGTAAGTATCCCTTTTGTTTGAGTTGCTTTGCTTTAAATGTTTTCTTAGATATTCAATATAATTGAGTTTATCTTTTTATCTGGATTTCTTTAAAGTAGATAAATGTACAGTATTTATGGTTCTTTACATGACACATGGAAGAGGTTTATTTGGTCATATGCTTTATGTTAAATTTTTCTTTAAATTCATAACCATTCGTGACCTTTTCAAACTGGAAATTTTTTGGTGCTGTTTTAATTTCCGTTATATTTACTTTTTGATTAGTGCTATTCTAATATCAGGATGATACTATGTTTTTAAAATTTCTTCCTGTAATACTCTTTATAACTTTTTATAATTACATCTATATTATCTGAGTGCTAAGTTTCCTATTTTGGTTTTAAGAAATTATCAGAAATTTGCTGGCTTCCAGTTCTGAAGTTCAAAATGGAACTCACTGGGGTGAAATCTAGGTGCCATAATGGTTGTGTTCCTTTCTGAAGGCTCTGTGAGAAAATGTGTGTCCATTTCCTTGTGGCTACTATCCTTCAGGGCTCTTGCCACCTTCCATCTTCAACTCTGGCAATGACCAATGGTGTCTTCACATCCTGTCACTATGATATAGATTATTGTCTTCCTACTCATCATTAAGTGCACTGTGATTGCTCTGGGCAACCCATATAGGTTAATCCCCTATGTCAGTCAATTGCATTCACAATCCATCTACTGTAATAAGTCTATATTTTCACATAATATTATATATATAATATATTATATATATAATATTATATATATAATATAATATAATATATAATATTATATATTATATAATATATAATATTATATTATTATATAATATTATATATTCCCAGCTGCTCGAGAGATTCAGGTGTGGCCATCTTTGTGGGCCTACTGTTCTATTTACCACTATGAGTGATCTTAGTGAATAGTTAGGGTTGTAAGCAGTAAGATAAAAATAATACTACAAAATAACAAGTGTCTCTGTGTTAGGTTCTATGTTTCAAAGACTTAGTTTTAAAAAAAATTATAAAAATATTTACCTATACTTTTCATCAATTTAGCACTGTAAATTTTCTTGAGTATATTATTCTTTTTTATATTTTGTTTGAGTTGAACATTCCTCTTTCTTTCCTGGAATATATTTGCATAAGACCTCATGATGAGTATTGCTATATTTTGAAAGAAACTCATCAATTCTTTAGCTCTTCACAGAAATATCTGTGAGAAAAGAGAGTATTGTATGGTATGCTATCACATGGGACATAGCTGGGTTTAATCACATTCTCTACACTCTATAAATGTGTTTCTGGATGTGTCTCAGGCTGATAAAGTACGTGCATGACATATACTAAAGTTCCAGTGTCTCTGGTCCTTGACATAGTAATTGAGTATTCATTTCCTTTAGAAGTGATATGAAAGTCTCATTGTATATTATGCAATTTGAGAATAAGTTAGTTCTATAGGTTTTGTACCTCAAAAAGTTCATATCATTCTCTTTAAAAGACCTGTAAGATGCAAAAATTCTTCCGTGTTTTAACTCATTCTTGGCTTTTTCCCATTCTGGACTCAATTTTCATTGTACTTAATATTCCTTCTTCATGCATTTATTACATGGGATGACAAAGAAATACTATTTTCTGAAGACATATGTTTGGTTTCAAAGAAGAGGAATAAGATGAAATGGCTACATTTCTGCCATCTTCAATAGAAGATGAAAATTAACCTTTTGCTGGTTGTGAAGTATTGTATGGTCATGCTATTACATGGGACATCTTATCTAGTAATTTATTTTATTGTTAGGCAGGGTCATCATACTTTGGGAATATAGTTGATATAATTAGTCTAATAATTTGTTTTATTCTATAAAAATATAACCCCATAAGTGATTTCAGAAATATATAGATATTAAAAATATAAATGCATACAGCACAACAATTTTAAGTTACTCTAAGTTGTAAATGTTCTAATACTTTAATAGATCATGGGACATACATAATTTTACTAGTTGCAAACAAGTGCTATAAAGTTGAAAGTTAAAATTAATTCATTAAAATAATTATTTATTAAAATTACTTTATAGAAATGATAGATTCACATCATTTCAATATAATTTTTAAAATCTCACTCACTTCCAAACCATATTTTGCTTAAGTGAAAAACCAGGCAGTTTTTCATTAAATGAGAATAAAGATGGAACATCTGCTATCATTTAATTCTTTGTCATGTTTCCTAATTTGTTGTGTCCTGGAAGAGATAGCTTATATTCCAATGATTGTTTTTCTTCAAATGCAAGAGAAAAAGGGGTAGTGCTTTTGGTAATATGACCATTTTGACAATATTAACTCTACCTAGAGACCATGGAAGATCTTTCCATCTTCTAAATGTCTTTAGAATTATTTTCTAAATTAATTTAGAAATTTCTCAATTTAGTGTTCTATAATTTTTGTAGATGTATTTCACCTCTTTTATTAGATTTATTCCCAAATAGTTTACTTTCTTGAGGATACTGTGAATTAGATAGTTTTCCTAATTTATCTTTCAGCCAATTCATCATTGGTGTATAGGAATGCAACTGGTATATGGGTGTTAATTTTATATAATGTTATTTTCTGAATTGATTTGCAAATTATAGAAGTTTTCTGGTGGAAAACTTTTGGATCTTCTAAATATAAGATCATGTTGTCAGCAAATAATGATACTTGGAGTTCTTTTCCAATTAATATTGTTCTTTTGCCTAATTGTTCTGGCTAGAGTTTCAAGGACTATGTGGAATAGAAGTGGTGAAAGAGGGCATCCCTCTCTGTTTCCAGTTTTTAGAGTGAATGCTTTCAGTTGTTCTCCATTTAGAATGATGTTGGCCTTGGGCTTAGCATAAAAAGCTTTTATTATTTTGAGATATATTACTACATATCTTTTAATATATGTTTTTTATTGTTTTGAAAATGAATGGATGCTGTATTCTGTCAAATGCTTTTTCTGAATCTATTGAGATAATCATTTGATTCTTGTTAAATACATTGATGTGGTGAATTATATTTATTGATTTCCATATGTTGAACCAAATTTATATTTCTGAGGTGAAACCAACTTGATTTCACACCAATTGTCTATGTACATATATAAAAGCACCACAATAAATTTACATATAATGTACAACTACAAGACTTTGATCCCAATTAGAACCCAATTAGAATAAGATATTTTCCATTTTTGTATAAATTAGTCAAAATATACTCTATTAGCATGTATAATTAAAAGGAACACATTTTAAAAAGAGAAAAGTATGTAAGATTTACTTTACATCTACGTATTTATTTAGCTGTATGATTTGCTTACCTTTAGTTCCTTTGGCTATAAAAAAGATTTAAGCAGGGAGGGGAGAAACAGGTAAACAACTGATCAATTATCTGGTGTGAAGAAATTATATTATTACTTTTATAACTTAAATTTCCAATAATTCAGTTTTAGAGGCTTTTTAAAAAATTTTTTTTACCAAAATTATTTCTTTTATTAGACTCCGCTAAACAATTTATGTAAGTTATTGGTTCAGTGCATTTTACACATAGATTTCCAGAGAGTTTTAGAAAATTCCATTGTTTACGTATATAGTTTTCTAAACGTTTTGAACATGATGTTTATTACATGATAAATTTAGAGACAAAGTTTGATTAAAAGTTAGTGAAATTGGTTGGAATACATTTAGAATGATCACATGGCAATTTGAAAAAAAAGATTGTCCTTATTCAGAAATTTGAATTTATGAGTTTTAACATAAAAAGCCAGAAACAAAAATCTTTCCAACATATTTTTAAAGTATTGATGGATTTTAATACTGACACCATGCAGGGATTGTCAAAATCTGTGATGCTTAATTTGAATCTCTAATGTTGAATGTCCTCTACAGTGCTGTGAATGTTCAGTACTCCTGCCTCTCTGATCATTGTTTGGGAAAGCAGTTTAATTTCTATCTGGAAGAAAAAGTGCAAGTATGGCTAAGCCATAAAAGTTAAATTTTCTACTTTTAGTTTTATAGCATCTAGTACTATTTATTTTAGAAATGGTTTTCTTAAATATAAATTGTTTTAATTAAAATGATGGCTTTAATCTCAGGAATAAACCTAATACTTTGTATAGATCAGTGGGATACTATAGAAAGATGATGATCTTATTCTTAATCTCAAATGTCAAGCCATATATAATGTCCATCATAGATCCAAAACCTGTTTTACAAAATATAAAGACCATTTCAGTCTAGAACAAAAGAAGGGGGTTCTGATTTTTTTCATTTCTTTATGGAATATTTATTAGGGGAAAAACTTTTTTAAATTTTTATTATATTTTAAATTGAAAAATAAAATTATGTCTTTATCATGTATAATATGATGTATTGAGAAACAACTAACTGTGGGATTAATAAATCTAGCTAATTAGCATACACTACCTCTTAGAATTATCATTTTTGTGGTGAGAACACTAAATATTCACTCTCTTAATATATCTTCAGGATACACTATATTATGATGAACTATAGATACAATGTTGTATAATAAATCTATTTATTGCTGCATTTGGTAGGCAAATCTATCATGTCTTTTAATTTCCATGGAAGTCTCCTCAGAACCCCTTTTCAATCAAACATGTATTTATCTGAATTCCTTCTTTCTTCTATTTTAACTTGTCAATGTTTACATACACAATATTTTCATTAGGAAAGCCCCAACATTGGTTCTAGTGAGAGCTCTTCTATTGTAGACTGAAGATATAGTTAATAGATTTTTCTGCTTTGTGGCAATGTAAGTATAAAGTATTGCAAACTTTGAAGATAATTTGTATCACAAACTGGTATAATGAATATGACCTGATACTGAGAGATACATTATGATGGTATGTGGCATTCAGTATCTGGACATGCAAAGGAACCAAATCAGGAAATCATTCTAAACATGCTGAAGATCTGTGACTTATGCTTATTTTAATATCAAAAGTTGTTGGCTTTCTTTTCCTCTTCAAGCAGCAGTGTTTGTCACAGCTGTAGCCCTTCTACTTTCCAATAGATTGGATGATGTTCCAAATATAAATTCTTTTAATTGTATTCCTTTTTTTTTTTAGATTTGTCTAAAGCACTGAAAACACCAAATAATATATATTTGTTTTATCAGCATGTACCATTTCTTGGCATAACTTGGAATCCTTTTTTGGAATAAGTGCAGCTTGCCTTATGGTAATTTTAATAATGCTTTATGAACATTTCCACCATCCACGATCTGTGTGATTAATGCCCTCTATGTTCTCAAATTTCTCTAGTTTACTCAGAGTGACAATTCACATTCTACTTTTGATAGGAGGCTTAGCATTTTAGAATAGATTAGCAATCACAGACTCGATGTTATTTAATTATTAAATCTGACTCAAGATAGTACAATAGATAAGAACAATATGTCATGACATTGAACTAGAGTTTGTTCCTAAACTAGTTGGATAAAATGGCAAAATATTATTCCCTTTTTAGCTCTTTGGGATTTTTTATTTGTTTATTTTTGTTTTTTCTTGATACATACTGATTTTCAAAATAATGGGTTTCATTGTGGAATACTTGAGTATATAAAAACAAACCTTAGTAGTATATCGTCTTCTTATTTGAACAGATCCACTCCCCAATATCTTACCTCCACTCTCCTCTTCCCTCCCCCTGAACCCCTAACTCTACTTTGTTGGTCATTCTTGTAACTTCATGGTGTATCCATGCCAACCTTCTTTTTATTTATGTTTCCTGCTAGTTTCCACATATGAGAAAACACATATTTCTCTCTGAGTCTCATTCATGCTCAAAATTATCGTTTCCAATTTCATCTATTTTTCTGTGAATGACTTAATTTCATTCCTTTGTATGGCTGATTAAAATTTCATTCTATTTATTTACAATATTTTCTTTAACCAGGGATTTATTTTTTTTAATTTTTTATTGTTGGTTGTTCAAAACATTACATAGTTCTTGATATATCATATTTCACACTTTGATTCAAGTGGGTTATGAACTCCCATTTTTACCCCATATACAGATTGCAGAATCACATCAGTTACACATCCATTGATTTACATATTGCCATACTAGTGTCTGTTGTATTCTGCTGCCTTTCCTATCCTCTACTATCCCCCCTCCCCACCCCTCCCCTCCCCTCTTCTCTCTCTACCCCCTCTACTGTCATTCATTTATCCCCCTTGTATTATTTTCCCCTTTCCCCTCACTTCCTCTAGTATGTAATTTTGTATAACCCTGAGGGTCTCCTTCCATTTCCATGCAATTTCTAACCAGGGATTTATTTACAGACATCTAAGTTGGTTTCATAGTAGGCTACTATGAACTGTGGTGTGATAAACATACTTATGGAAATATCTTTAAAGTGTGCTGACTTTAAATGTTTTAAATAAATTCTAGGAATGGTACAGTTGGATCGTATGGTGGGTCTGTTTTTAAGTTTTGGGTAACTTCAATAGTATTTTTCATTGTGGCTGTGCTAACTTGCACTCCTACCTACAGTGTATAAGAATTCCTTTTTTGTGTGTGCAATTTCACCAGGATTTACTGTTATTTGTATTCTTGATGCTTGACATTCTAACTGGAGTGAGAAGAATAGTCAGTGTAGTTTTGATTTGCCTTTTCCTGGTGGTTAGATATCTTGAATATTTTTTCTTTCACCTAACTGGTGATTCATTTCATTTTCCCATGCATGGTTATTTCTTTTTAAAATTTTGAAATTTTATAGTTCTTTATGTATTCTGGATATTAGTCCTAAGTTTGCAAAGTGGTGGGCAGAGAGTTCTTTCTCATTCTATCAGTTGTCTCTTCCTTCAATTTTTCTTTTACTATGCAAAAGCCTTTTAATTTGATGGCATCCCATTTATCATGCCATCCCTCTTATTTCCTGAGCTATTGGGACCCTATTTAGGGTCCCATATATATAGGAAGACCCTATATAGGAAGTCTTCACCTGTAATTATATGCTAAATTATTTAACCATTTTTTTTCTAAGAGTTCTAATCTTATATCTAACTTTTGTACAGAGTGAGAGATAATGATTTAGTTTCATTCTTCTATACATAAATATTTAGTTTTTCCAGGACCACTTGTTAAATATGCTGTATTTTCTACAATGCATATTTTTGGCAATTTTGTCAAGGATTAATGACTGTAACTCTGTGGGCTTTTCTGTCTTCTATTTCATTGATCTGCATGTCTATATTTGTGCCAATACTGTGCATTTTTAGTCGCTATGGCTGCAGAGTATAATTTGAGATCAGGTATTGTGAAGCCTCCATCACAGTTTTTTGCCTTTGTTTTTGTTTTGTTTTTTGCTTAGGATATCCTGTTTTTTTTTTTTTTTTTTTTTTCATGAGTACATATCCTAGCCTCACTATTTTCTCTCTTTTCTATCTGCCTCCACAAAATTATTGTAATGATTTTATGTCTTAAGACATATATAAGCATGAACTCTCTCATCTTCCTCTACTACGATCTTTGTCCTGCTTATCCTTTGGTAGGTCCTCTCATCTAATAATAAGTATTCTCTCTGGAAAATACTCTTTTATTATTACTTTGATAATTCTATTACACTAATTTTTTCTTCTCTTTTTCTAGATCATCTATTAACTCCCTGAAATTATATATATATATATCTTGCCTTTTCTCTTACATCTTTTAGCTTTAAAACCTAGGAGATATTCTCAAGTGAGTCATTTAACTCCTTTGTTGTTTCTAGCAGACATTCCTTTAATTTCCAAAGCTATCTTTTTTGTTGTTGTTGTTGTATTGTTTTTCATTGTAACCTGTTTAATGTGGGGAATGATATCTAATACCTCAGTGTACAGCAAATGTCTAGGGTCAGTTTATTATTTTCTTTTATACTACATATATACGCTACATACATGTATGTATTTGTTATCTATCTATCTATCTCTCTATATATCTACACACACACACCCTTATGTACTGGTAATTTGTTATTATTTTAATTGTTATATTGTTACTAGGGATGGTATCCAGGGGCATTTTACCATAGAGCTATATCCCTCCCCACTTTTTATATTTTATTTTGAGACAGAGTCTTACTAATTGCAGAGACTGGCCTCAAACTTGCAATACTCCTGCCTCAGCCTCCCGAATCACTGGGATTACAGGCATGCGCCACCACACTTAACTGCTGGTAATTTTATATATTTTTATATATAAATAATATTGAAAGTTAAGAATAGTATTAGATTTATAAAATTATTTTTAAGATAGTGTGTTCCATATACTATTTCTCTACTATTGTTATTTTATATAAATTTGGTACAATTATTAAAATTGAGAAAAGCATATTAATTCATTTTTTTAACTAAAGTCCATATATTATTCCTACAGCCTGAAGATCCCCTTATATCCCTTCTCTCTCCAAAATCACATCCAGGATGAAAGATTACATTAGTATTTGTATCTCCATTGGGATCTCTAAGGCTACTCCAACTAATTACTGCTCACTGTTGATACAACAGACATTTTTTTTCTGTTATAGTTCTGGAGTGTGAAGATATGAAATCAAGGTGTTAGCAGGGCCATGTTTTCCCTGGAGATTCTAGGGGGAAAAAGTATTTCATGCTTTTCTGTTAACTTCAGGTGTTGGTCTACAATTCCTGGGGTTCCTTAATATGTAGATTGATGTATTCCAAACACACCCTCCATGGGGGAGAAATCTCATGTGCATGTGTCTATTTCTTCTTTCTTTATAAAGATACCAGTCTTAATGTATTACTCTCTCATATACTAAGTTGAGTCACTAAATGATTTCTTTTATAACATTTTTTTCTAACATATGATTTTAATATTATGAATTTACCACTAAGAAATATGTTTTAGTATCCCACAAATTTTTATAAATTGTATTTTCATTTTTTTAAAAATGCATTTCAATTTCTCTTGATCCATGTTATTTTAAAATATGCTGTTTAGTGTTCTCATATTTGTTTGTTTTCTAACTAAATGTTTGCTAGTGATTTCAAATTTAATTCTGTGGTGGTTTGAGGGAAAAAATTATATACACACACATATATGTATAGTATTTCTCAATATTTTATATATAAATGCATATATATGTGTATATATATATATATATATATATATATATATATATATACACACACATATATTATTCCAAGATGTGTCTGTGCCCAAAAATGTTCTCTATTTTTAAAAATATTCCAAAGAAGCTCGAGAAAAGTATGATTTTTGTTATTGTTGTATGCATTAGTCTTCACAAGTCATTTCCAAATGGTTACTAATGTTCTTAGATGAGCTACAGTCTACTGATTTTAGCTTGATTGTTTATCAGTTATGGAAAGAAGAATGTTAAACTTCCACCTGTAACATATTGACCTATTTTTGTTTCAATTTTACCAGTGTATGCTTCATATGCTTTGATTCTTGGTTATTATATGCATACATATTTAGGATTTTGGTGTCTTGGAGAAATTACTCCTTTGCCAGATATGCAATACCTCTTTATTCTTGATAATCTTTCATGATATAAGTCTGTCTTGACTAAAGTTAATACAGCTTTCTAGACTTGCTGTAGCATCACATATTTTTCTACATTCTTTACTTTTAAACTTTATTTAGGTTTTTGTAGACACTATGTAGGGGTTGCCCTCCCATTCTCTGATATCTGTCATTTAGTTGGAATATTTACGTACTTATTTAAATTGGTGAATGATGTAGTTGGATTACTATCCATTATGTTTTGGTTTTTATTAGATTATGTTGTTTTTCCTCTTTGTCTTCTGTGCTTTTGAGAATTTTATATATTACCATTTATTTCCCTTTCAGTATATTAATCACATTTACTTATAAGAACCTTTTACTGATTACACTAGAATTCTTAAAGCACATTTTTTTTTACTAATCTAAGTTGATCTTTCAATAAATCTATACAAGTCACAAGTCATGTAGTTTTCTTATGCAGATAATTCCCTATTACCTACAACTCATCTCTTAAGGCATTTTAAACATCACTTCACGTTCCCTTTTGCTACAATTATTCAGTATATTTATATTATCATTACATTAAATAACCAATTGTCTTTAGGTCAAAAATCATCAAAATAAAATATTTTATTTTATTTTTTCCTTTTCTTTCTCCATCTACATTTTTTTATGTTTCTATCATTTTCCATATGTTTGAAAAAAAATCTAATATTTTTCAGAAGGCAGAAAAATATAGAGAATGAAAATAGTGACTTTAGAATATTTTACACGTTGAAGCTAAAATTAGAAGTCCAAAAATTTCTAGGCAGAAAATTTGCAGAATCTCTGTTTCTTTAGAGTTTGTTTCACCAGTTTACCATAATGTCTCTCTCTCTTTCTTCGCATATGATAATTTTCTATATCATCTTGTAATGTTTACACAGGTTTTTGCTTAAGAAAGAAAAACAGCTGTGTTTGTGTTTTAAGTATTGGCATCAATTGTTTCTGCTATTGTGTATTGAGATTAGCTTCTTCCCCAAACTACTCCATGTGTTAGAATATGCATTTGAGGCTTGTTAAAGGATAAATGAAAGGCTGGCTCAGGTCCTCTCTTTAAATGAGAAGGCTGTTCTTTACACTGAATCCTCTCATATGTAAGATTGAGAAGATAATTATTCTAGAGATGCCACTATACTAACGGTATTACTTTTGAAGGTAGTTGTATTTATTTAGAGGAAAGCCCTTTAGCATTTGTCTAAGTAGATGATATCCTGTTCAATGAATTTCAATTAATAGAACTGTTTTTATGACTTCTCACTCCATCCTCTTACATATTTAATACTCATCTCTTTTAGAATTTCCTTTTTCCAATTCTTTCTTTTCCTATTAATATTTCATACTTAAAATATTCTAATTTGAGTGGTTGTATAGCAAGCTGCTACCTCTTTGCACATGTGGTTTTGTGCCTATGTTTCACATGAGCTTCTCAACTCTGTCTCTAAACCTTCAAAACTTTCTTTTCCCATTTCATCTCATTCCCTTTGCATTTAGATATTTGTCAGTATTTTCATTCCTTCCTATTATATTTTGACCAGTATCAAATTGAGTAGAGGTAAAAGGACATCATGCCTTTTATCAGAATATTCTTCTGATTCATGACAGGACTTAAGTGATGTTCTTTAACCATTTTGTGTGTTTTCATAGTCATCTAACATAGTTACAGCCAAAATTATCTGGGCACGTAGATGGATTAGAAGGAAAATAATGACATTTGCTGTGGCATTGACTCTGTATTTTCTTTCTTTGAAGATTTATAAAAAATCAAATTTTCTATCTCCCATTACAATAATGTTATTTATGCATACTTGGTTTCTTCTATTTGTGTCTACAAGCCTGAATAATATGTTATAGATAGTAACATGTGTATTCCATATTACCTTTCTTCCTAAGTGGAAAATTGTTGTGGTATTATTAGATATCTCTCTCCCTCTCTCTCTATATATACACACACACACACACACACACACACACACACATATAAACAGTGGAAAATAAAGATTTCAATATTTTAAAATGCTTTAACATTTCAAATGTCTATTAACAATGTTGAAGTATTTAAATGTTTGTCAATTTAATAACAAACTTATTAAGAGTATTGTTTTAGTCAATTTTGCATCACCATGACAAAAATACCTGACAAGAACAACTTAGAGGAAAGATAGTTATTTGGAATTCATGGTTTGAGAGATCTCAGTCCAAGAGACCCAGTCCAGTGCTCTAGGTAAGGAACACATCATGATAGATGGGCCCGGCTTCCTTGGTAGTTTTCATGGCAAATGGAAACTGATCAGCTCCTGGCAGGTTCTGAAAGCAGAGAGAAAGAGGAGGAGGGGAAAGAGGGTCACAAATAAGATGCACCCTTCCTGGGAACAACTCCAGTAGTCTACCTCCTCCATCCATGCCCCATCTACCTACAGTTACCACCCAGTCAGTTCATTTAAACTAGGATGGCCTGGGCAGGTTAGAGCTCTAATAATCCAAATATTTCACCTCCAAACATTCCTGAATTAATATAGGGGCTTTTGGGGAACACCTCATATTCAAACCAAAACAACATGCATCAGAGACAGTAATTTAAGAAAAGGTGTTGGGATAATTGGGCACACATTTGCAGAGAATGCAACAAAACCACTATTTCTTACTAGTTAAAAAATAAACTAAAATTTGAGAACTTAAATGTAAAACTTGAAACTATAAAACTATTCACTAAAATTAAAAGAAATGAAAATAAAAAAATGGGAAATGCTTCAGAACATTGGAATGGACAAGGAGTTTTTGGACAAGTCCAAAACACTTGAGAAACAAAAACGAATGTAAATAAATGAGATTATATCATTACAGAAAGCTGCTGTTCAGCAAGGGAAGCAATTGCCAGCATGAAGATAAACTTTACAGAATGGGAGAAAATATTTTTTTAATAAACTGGGGATAAAAACAGCATTGCTTAGCCATCAAGCCACATCCTCAGCCCTCTTTATTTTTTTATTTTGAGACAAGGTCTCACTGAGTTACTTAAGGCTTTGCTAATTTCTGAGGCTGGCTTCGGACTTCCAATTCACCCTCATGAATCACTAGAATTATAGGCATCACCATGTCTGGCTGAGATAATATTTTGAAACTGTACATCTGACAGGGGGTTAATATCTATAATATATAAGTACTAAAAAAAGTATTAATAGAGAAAAATAATCCTGATCATTAAAAAGCAACAATATTAAATATTTTACAAAAGAATACACAAAATCATCCAACAAATAGGTAATAAAAGGGCAATATCACTAACCATCCTGTAAATGCAAACAAAACTACAGTAAGGTATGACCTCACTCCAGAATGACTATTATCAAGAAGACAGGATATAACAAGTACTGGCAAGACTATGAAGAAAAGGGAGTACGTATGCACACTATTGGTTGGGAAATGTAGATTAGTGATAGTCATTATGGTAAACAGTATGGATATTTCTCAAAAAAGTAAAAATAATATTGATACATAATCCAGAAAATCCACTATTGGTTATTTATTTAAGGAACTGAAGTCATCTGCAATACCATGTTTATGGTGTCACTATTCACAGTATTCAAGAGATAGAAACAACCTTCAAGTCACAAACAAGAATAATTTATGTCATTTGTGTTAGCATGGATAAAATAGGATATCACTCTTAAGTCAAATAAGCATAGAAAGACAACTACCATAAATCTCACTCATTGGAATATGAAAAGAAAAAAAAAAAGCTCATCTCTAAGAAGTTGAGAGTAGAACAGTAGATACCAGAAGCTGGGGAGAATAGGAGGAGTGGTGAGTTGGGGAAGGTTGGTCAAAGTGTATTAAGTTGTATTTACAAAGAAGTAAAATGTTCTGGTGTTATTACATAGTATGGTGATGATAGGTAACAATTATATACTGTATATTTCTAAAAGCTAGAAGAAAGGATTTGAGTATTTTCACCAAAGAGAAATTATGTTTTGGAGATAGATATGTATAGCTTGATTAAAACATTACACAATATATACATGTGTCAAAATGCCTGTTACCCCATTAATACGTACAATTTCTATGTTTTATGTATGTATAAAGTTTCTATTATTAAATATCTAAATAATTTAAACTTGAACCAAAAGATACAATTGTGTATTATTTACTCAGAATGAAATTAGTTTTATATTTAAATTTTTCCTCTGTCCCCTTTGTTATATGGAAAATGGCAGGCTTTTTAAAAAGAGTTTTTGAAAGTGATGTTTCCTTACATTAGGATATAATAAAATTGAATTCACACTGGAAGTAAAATCAGTCTATTTAAATCTGTACTCCTGTGTCCAATGATGTTAGGTTCTTTTTTTTTTTTTAATATTTATTTATTTTTTACTTTTCGGCGGACACAACATCTTTGTTTGTATGTGGTGCTGAGGATGGAACACGGGCCACACACATGCCAAGCGAGCGCGCTACCGCTTGAGCCACATCCCCAGCCCGATGTTAGGTTCTTAACTCAAGGTCTTCTAAACAAAATTAGGTTCAATATTCACCAGAAAGAAGTGACTCTAATTTCTGAAGTTCTTATTTTCTTACTATCAGACTTTTTGCAATAATCATGCTCTACCAACATCCCCAAAATCTGCACCCTGTTTTCTCAACTCTGGTTCCAAGACAGTCAATTTTGCTGCCCTTTATGCAGACAAGTAAACCCGCCAACAAATGAGATATTCATGGGCCGTCATGGACTCAAATTGATTGTTTCTATTGTCGGTTGTTTGTGGATTTGACAAAAGCAAAGAAGTTATGATTGGCATTTTGTCATCATATAAACATATCTAATGTGCTCAGTAGACAGCTTTTAGGCTTCCTCCTGCTCATATCCTAGGATACATACCCTATTTTCTCAGTCAGGTACAGTGATGCCTGTAATCTAGCGACTCAGGAGACTGAGGCAGGAGAATTGGAAGTTCGAGGCCAGCCTCAGCATTTGCTAGTTTACTTATCCCAGCTTTGTGACATCAGAGCTTTTTCAGTAACATTCTTCTTTCTAAAAATCCATCAAAGAAAGTAAGGCTGACTTGTTTTGAGTTAGACTATACAATTATGTCTAAGGGCACACGGTTGAGAAATATCAAAAACAAAAATATTATATCCAGATATAAAAGATGAAAAGTTAAAAGTATGTTTATTTCCTAAAAAAAGGCACACATGTCTTTGTTAAAACATTTGATATGATTGAAGGAGGAATGTAAACATAATAGTGTATGATGATACTTCTGCACTAGTAAAAGTAGCTTAACTTTTATTAAGCATGCCTATAATCCCAGCAGCTTGGGAAGCTGAGGCAAGAAAACCATGAGTTCAAAGCCAGCCTCAGCAAAAGTGAGGCACTAAGCAACTCAGTTAGACCCTGTCTCTAAATAAAAATACAAAATAGGGCTGGGAATGTGGCTCAGTGGTCCGGTGCACCTGAGTTCAATCCCCAGTACCTGCCCCCTCCAAAAAAATGTTCCATATTTCTAAACTTATCAACCAAAGCAAATAAAACAGAAGGAATATTTAAATGTCTTTGTATACACATGTCAGCCTCTAAGAACTCAACTACATACACAGTTATACACACACATTCCCTTACATACACATTATATATTCTAAGATGAGTTAAAGATGGAAAATTTAGTCATAATGCTAAAAAGCTAAGACACCATTGAAAATGTTAGAAAGGTTAAACATTCTGGGTATACCAAAAAGTTTTAGTTGTTTTTATCTTCTTTTTTTTCCTACAGTGTCTTCCTTCTCTAGGAAAAAAATTACTGTATGACTGGAATAATTATAAGGCTGATGGCCTACCTTTTCCATGAAGAATTTAGTACCAGTGTGGGTCTCTAGTCTTAATGAAAGGAGACTTCTGGATTGTGAAATCTCTAGTGTATTTCTCCAAAAGGCCATTTGGGGGTGACAGCCAAATAACTGCAATCATCAGGGGTTTCTCAGAAACATATTGCTCTTAGGATTATGAAGTGAAAGTACTTTTAGCATCTTAAAACAACATACATTTATTATCTCTCAGTTTTCATGAGTAAGGAGTCTGATAGCTCAGCATATCTGGGTAACTGCTGAGGGTCTCTGGGGATACAGTCAAGGTGTTCATTGAGCTGCTTTTTCATCTCCAAATTTGACCAGGGATTAATATAGTTACAACCTGATTCAGATTATTGCCAGAATTCCTTTTCTTTCAGCTGTATAGCTGAGGACTATAACATTTTCCTGATTGGCTAGATACTAGTGGCCACCCCAGTTCCTAGAGGATTCGAGCATTTTCTTGTCTTAAGAGATTCTTCAACTTGGTACTTAATTCATGAAGCTGGAATGGAGAATCTTTCTTTAGTTGACTTGGATATATCATATAACATAATATAATATCACAAAAGTGAATGATATGTTGCAATCCTTGTTATATATCTAACCATGGGTTTATATTCCATCACTTTTTCCATGGTAAACTGGTTGAAGCACTTCACAGGTCCCATTCACACATCAGGAGAAGGATTAGGATATAACATCATTATAAGTATGCCTAAGAATCTGTCAACACCTGATTGGTTTAGAGTTATCAACCTTGAATCCTGAACATCTCTTTCCAAAGAAGTATAGCTAGTATTTGTTGTGTATCACCAGTTTGAAGACCACGTGTTTCAGGCAGTTTTCATACCACTTGACCAAAAGACCCAGCAAGAACAATTTTAGAGGGGGAAGAGTTAATTTGGCTAATGATTTCTAATGTCTCAGTACATGGATGGCCAACTTCATAGGTCTGGGCCTGAAGTGAATCAGAACATCATGGCAGAAGGTTGTGGAGGAAGAAAGCAGCATAGGACATGGCAATCAGAAAGCAGAGAGAGCTCCACTCACCAGTGACAAAATATAAACTCCAAAAGCACACTCCTTAGTCACTGTCTCCTTAGTCACACCTCACCTTCCTACAGTTACTGCTCAGTTAATCCATTTCAGTGATTAAGGCCTTGATTAAATAAATAACCCAATCATTTCACCTCCAAATTTTCTTGCATTGTGTCACCTATGAGTTTTTTGGGGGATACCACTTATCCAAGCTGTAACAGTGTATATGCACGAAACACTATAATTTATGAGAGAAATGTGTCTAAGAGCAGAAGAAATTTTTAGTAAAATGCTCACTTGAACAGTCAGATTGCAAAACTAGGGCAAGATGATGAGGTTGAATTCCATTATCATCAGGGTGACCACATTGAAGATACATGTATTGAAGACACATATGTAACACACTGGCAGTGAACTGGATTACTTTTAAGAACTGAGTCGTCTCAGTTACAGGATGTACAGTTTACATATGCAAACATTTGAATTGGTATATGATATATTATTTATTCAATAAGCTTTTAAATAATTCTTTTATATAATGACAACTGAGAAAAAATAGCAGCAAGTCTTACATATCCTTTATACATGCAATCTAAAATATGAGTCCAAAAATAGTGTATTTGAGAGAGTATATCTGATAAATTAACAGACAAAAATAAGGTGAAAAATGTTACATGCACCGTTTTCCATTTAGAAGATTTTTAAAAATTGGAATTATCACAAGGCTAAGCACCAAGGAGGAAGTTGAAAACCTGTTTTTGGATCACTTTATCTCAAAGAATTAGATTTGCCATGAGGCAAAAGGAAAACCACAGTTAGCAAGTTTTTTTTTTTTTTTAAGTCTTCAGAATTTAGTACGTGAACAAAAAGAAAAGCTCAGACTTTGAAATAGGAACATCAGAAACTCAGGAAGTTATAGGAACAACTTAAAAACAAATTTTGATCTTATGGCCAAGACAAAAGTTCTAGGATAGAAAGAAAAGAGGATCCAACAAATTCTTTTAACCTACATGTGGTAGAACAAGAAAGGACTGAGTTAAGAAAAGTAAAAATTCTAAAACACACATAAACTTTCATAAAGAATGAAGATATACACCATGTACAAATGACATGTGACAGAAAGTTTCTACTGCTACATGAAAGGGAGTGGGCATATGGAGTCACTGTATTTAGTAGGAAAACATTTTATTATTGTCTTTCATATTTAGATACACAATTATATAACAAAGCACATGCTAGCCAGCTGAAAGATGAACAACAAATTATACCTTTAATCAATGATTTCCTATCATGAATTCTAGTTAGGAAAAGCTGGTGATAAAAAATTAAAGTTCTATGTATATTCTGGACTTACAGATTAAAGAAATTTAGAGCTAGAGATAGTAGTATTGTGGAGTTACAAAAAAAGAAAGAAAAAGTCAAAAATTCAGATTTCTGTCAACATTTTTTTTAAGTGGCAAAATTAGCTGGGGGTTGACTCTTAGAGGGAATTGCTGAGTTCGAATTTTGGAGAATAGATTGTTAGAAATATATGTCATCCTGTTCAAGAGAAAGGGGATTGTGGAGAGAAAATATCTCTGGGCAGAAACCATACTTATTCAATCTAAGAAGTAAAAACATTTGAAATTAATATGTAAAGAAAATATATTTGAAAAAGAGAAGCTAAGCAATTTTCGTAAATGCTGTGAACTAATTGCATCATCCCGAGTGTCTATATTTTTTCAAAGGAAGACAAGCTATATCTAAAGTAAAATTTACCCCTATATATGAAAACTTAGTCATTACATTTTTACATATTTGATGAAAAACTGTTATTTCAAATTGGGGAGGGGGGGTTTCAGTTTCAAAGGAAATTGAGGACACAAGAGAAGCTCACAGTATTAATACCTTTTCCTCCCACTTTTACCCTTTCTCCTCTTTTTCCTCTTCCTTCCTGTATATCCCAGTTTTTGAAAGCAATATTTATGGTGTGAAATTGGCAGGCACAACATAGGTCTGATGACAACATATACAGTTTAAATTTGAACACACATTTTGCTCAAGAATGATCATTTTGCTTATACTGTAAACAACTGAAATGAGTTTGGCTCTTAGATAATGTCTGTCAAGTAAATTAATTGGATAAATTTCTCTTTTCTTCCAGCTATACTGAGATATAATTATAAGTAAAATCATATAAATATAATATGTGTATATAGCACACTATGTTATATATATATATATATATATATATATATATATATATATATATATATA
>NW_026000170.1:4379278-4381211 GCF_001458135.2 Marmota marmota marmota | reverse complement strand
CCTTCCTTCCTTCCTTCCTTCCTTCCTTCCTTCCTTCCTTCCTTCCGTCTTGCTGGGGATTAAACCCAGGACCTTTTGTGTTCCAAATATGTTTTCTGCCACTGAGTTTTACTACCAGACCTGAATTTCATTTGGGAGGATTCATTGTTTGTACATGGAAACACAACTCCTTTTGATATATTGATTTTATATTCTGAAACTTATTTGCTAGGTTTTATATTTTTATGTTGGATTCTTTAGGATTTTCTACATGTACAATCATGCCATCTATAAAATGAAAATTATCTCTGCCTTTTATATTTAGATTTTTAAAATTCAGTTTTCTTCTCTGATAGATCTGAGTAGGAGTACTAGTACTACACTGAATTAAAGTGGTGAGAGTCGACATTCTTGTCATGTTCTTGGTCTTATGGAAGAAAAGCTGGTAGCTTTATATGACATTAACTGGGACTTGTCATAAGTATAATAACTGTTCCCTGATTTATATTCCTGTTATAACTAATCTATTGATAAGTTTTCGAATGAAGTAATGTTGACTTTTGCCAAATGCTTGTAGTAATCTATGGAGAGGATAATGTATCTTTTATCCTTCATTCTGTCAGTGTGATAGATCAAACAGATTGATTTGGATGTTTTTAACCATCTTGTATTCGAGGGACAAATTCCACTTGAACAGAATATAAGATCCCTTAATGTGCACCTGTTTCCAGTTGCCCAGTATTGAGTCAGGAAGTCTTTTTAATCTGTATTCATCAAGGACTCATTTTAAGAGTCCTATAATTTCCTTCTTTCCTCCCTCCCTTCCTCCCTCCCGATCTCCCTCTCTCCCTCACTCCTGGCCTTCCATCCTTCCTTCCTTCCTTTCTTTCTTTTTGTGTCTTCTTTTAATTCTTGCCTAGATTTGGTTTCAGGTGACTTTGGTATCTTAATATGAAGTGTTCCTTCCTCTTCATAGATCCCTTGAATGCACAACAGAGATTTCTTCTTGATAACCACAATGGAACTTTCCCACCAATGTGGAGATTATTAATGGAATAGAAACATTATTTTTCTTCTTCAATAGGAACCACTATGTAAATTATTAATTCAAGTTAATGGTGATTTTCTAATTGCATTATAGCAGACTAAAAAATGGAACATTATATCATTAGAATTTGTTTACATACTTTAATACAGAGAAAAAAGAAAGGGAAACTTACTTTGTGATATGTGTGGAAAGAGAATTGTCAAAACTATAGAACTGAAATTGAAAGAATAGGTTTTGGCCTAATAATCTAAATGTTTACATCTTGAGGTGTTGATCTATGTTCCTTAGATATTTAAGAGTGTGGCTGAGGGAGCTATTTATTTATTTATTCACCCTTAATAAGAGGTAATGGGCTATGACTGAAGATGGGGAATCTCACTTCAATATAATACTTTATGAAATTTTCCCTACTGCTCTACTTCATGTTTTTAAGCATGTTAATTTAGCTCTCTGCTTTTCTGTAGGGAATTTTTAGAGGAAAACACAAACTTAAAAAATAAAATGTACTGAAACTGCAAATATTTCCATCAGTCTCTAGTAGACCTTATCATTGTGTATTTATCTTAATATTAGAGGGTTATTTCATATTTGATTTTTAAATAGAATTAAAAAACCCTATGCTCCTGGTTTATGCCAACAGCAATAAAAGTATTGTGTAGAATTTTTTTCTTTTCTATAAACACTTGGGATAAAAAAGGCTTGTAAAAATGCAAATCAGTTGAATATTTTTGAATCTTTACTCCTCACACTTCAGATAGAGCCCTAATGTCCAGAGTATACAAAGAACTCAAAAAATTAGACAATAAGAGAACAAACAACCCAATCAACAAATGGGCCAAGGACCTGAACAGACACTTCTCAGAGGAGGACATACAGTCAATCAACAAGTACATGAAAAAATGCTCA
>NW_026000170.1:4344811-4375568 GCF_001458135.2 Marmota marmota marmota | reverse complement strand
CCTCCAATTGGGGCAATGTGCCTACCACGCCGGCAGGCCACTGGGCCTGCTCTGCCGGTAGGTAGCAGGTCCGCCTACCTTGCAGGCGCAGGCAGGGTCACTGCCCCTCTGCAGGCCTCTGGGGCTGTTCTGCCGGTGGGTCGCAGGTCTGCCTACCTTGCAGGCGCGGGGGTGGGGGGGGGCGGCTCTACCCTTCCTCAGGCCACTGGGCCTGTTCTGTCTGTCGGTTGCAGGTCTGGCCTGTTCTGTTGGTGGTCACAGTTCCGTCTACCTTGCAGGCGCGGGGGGAGGGGGCGACTCTGCCCCTCAGCAGGCCGCTGGGCCTGTTCTGTGGGTGGTCACAGTTCCATCTACCTTGCCGGCGCAGGGGGAGGGGGCGGCTCTGCCTCTCAGCAGGCCGCTGCTCCTCTTCTGCCAGTGGGTCGCAGGCCCGCCTACCTTACAGGAGTGATTGGAAGCTCTGCCCCTCCACGGGCCACTGGGCCTTTTCTGTTGGTGGTCACAGTTCCGCCTACCTGGCAGGCGCTGGGGGTGGGGGGCGGCTCTGCCCCTCAGCAGGCCGCTGGGCCTGCTCTGTGGGTGTTCACAGTTCCGTCTACCTTGCCGGCGCAGGGGGAGGGGGCGGCTCTGCCTCTCAGCAGGCCGCTGCTCCTCTTCTGCTGGTGGGTCGCAGGCCCGCCTACCTTGCAGGAGTGATTGGAAGCTCTGCCCCTCCGCGGGCCACTCGGTGAGAATTTTTTTAAAATAGAAAACAATCAATATTTTTTCTCCTGAAGTACTTAAATTGTTGATGAGACTTGAAACTAATAACTAACTTACAGGATAAGTTTCCACAAATAGCATTTTGCTGCTTTTTCATGGAACACTTATTCTATGCCAGATATTTGCTAGGAGAAAAAAAGAAATGGGCATAACATTCAAGTCCCTGTTGCATAAAATCTCCCGATGAGGCTTATATCTCACTGAGAGAAATAAAGCAAATGAAAAAAAAAATACAAAGTTTTTATATTGATTTGGTAGACTAAATCATGGTTTTCCTAAGATATTCATGTCCTATTCCCTGGAACCTCAGTCTATGGTATTTTGCATGCTAAAAGGGACTTCTCCATTGTGATTAAATTAGGGATTTTAGGAGGAGGCTAGATCTTGTATAATATTAGTGCTCTGAATTCAGGAGCTCATGAAGGGTCTGGATCCTCACAAGGATCCCTACAATGGGAAGAAGTGAGGTCAGATAGAACCACAGGGAAACAGAGTCAGAAAAAGAAGATAAGCCATTGACTTTGAGATTGAGAAAGAGACTATGAGACTAGGAATGCATTTAGTCTGTCAGAGATGGTGGAAGGTGGGAAATTTAGGAAGTAGATTCTCCCCCAGAATCTCTAGAAGGAACACAAGCTGACTGACACCTTCAGTGTAGCCCGCTGAACTTTATTTCAGTCTTCCAGCCTTCAGAAAAATACAGTCATGAATTTATACGAAACCACTAAATTTGTGCTTATCTGATACGGTTGAAAAGAAATGAATACGTTCATTTTAAATGGTACTAAGCTAAATTAAACAGTTAAGAAAATAGGATTAAAAGACATTTAAATGAAATGCGCAAGCAAGAAAGAACTCCCTGATGTTATTTGTGTACACATATAAATGAAGTAAGAAAGGAAAGTAAGTACATACCTAAAACTACTTTAAAACATAGGCCAAGGAGCATGGTTGGCTGTACACTGGGACTAGTGAAACAGCCTATGACTGATGTGTAGCTAGAATCAAAGAAGCAGGAAGGAGATTCAACAAAGAAGGTGGGGAAGCCAGAACATTCAGAAACTTTTGATCCCAGATAGGAACTTTGGCTTTTCTTTTCTGTGGCTTTTCTTTTCTGGAATGTTTTTACAAGGGCAATGCGGTATACACGGATTATCTTCAGTGCTTTGTGAAGAAATAGCTAGAGTACGTTTCCTGGTACATTTCATTTGTCTAGGGAGGAGTTAAAAGAACATAGTTGCTACTTATATGAAAGCACTTTTACTTTTATTTTTAAAATATATTCTAATATAGCAAACTCAACTTAAACCTGGTCTTAATGAAGATAATATTTACTTTACTAAATATATTAGATTAAAAAGTTCATTGATGTTTCTATCTGTTATTTTACATGAATGCATAAAGAAAATGTGGTGTAGACATACTGTAGAATACTACTGTGCCACCCAAATAGGAGATTCTGCTATATTGTACATATTCAGGCTGCCATAAAAAAAATCCTGTAAACTAGATGACTTATGAAAACAAAAATTTATTTCTTCCAGTTTTAGTGTTTAAGAGCTCCAAGATCAAAGCATTGGCATAGTCAGTGTCTAACAATGGCCAGCTTCTTTGTTCATAGGTGGACATTTATTCACTGTGTCCTTGGTGGAAGGGACAAGAGAGCTCTACTGATATTTTTTTTATAAGAACACTAATTCTATTCAGAGGGTGCTGCCTCCTTTTAAGCATCTTCCAAATATCCCACCATCTAACAGTATTTCTTTGAAGGAGAGGATTTGAACATAAGAATTGGGGGGGATAAATATTTAGTTTATAGTATGTCATATAGTACAACATGGATAAAACTTAAAGACATTTTGTGAAGTAAAGAAAAGCATCATTGAAGTGTAATTTCACTGATATGAGATATTTAAATAATTAAACTCATAGATGCAGGAAGTAGAATGGTACGAGGAGTGTTCAGTGGTTTAGAGTTTCTGTCATGCAAGATGAGTAAGTTCTAGAGATCTGTACAACGTTATGCCTAGAGTTAAACTCACTATATTGTATGATTAAAAATTTAAGAGGGTATGTCTCATGCTAAATATTCTTACAACAATTCTATAATTATGGTTAAATTCTGTTCTGCATATTTATAAAATCACATTGGAAATTATCTCCCACATACAACAGAGGTTTTGTCAACACATTAGCTTTAATGAAAGATTATATGTAAGTAAATGAAACAAAAAGAGAACAATAAAATATAACATGTAACACCCATTGCATGTAATCATCTTTATGTTTATTCAAATAGTTTCTACTTATTTAATTTAATTTAATATTTTTGGTACTGGGAATTGAACCCAGGGATGCTTAACCATTGAACCACATCCAAGCCCTTTTAATTTTTTAATTTAGAGACAGGATCTTGCTAAGTTGCTTAGGGTCTTGCTAAATTGCTGATACTGGTTTTGAACTTGTGAACCTCCTGCCTCACCCTCCTGAGTCACTAGGATTACAGGCTGTGCCACCATGCCTGGCTAGTTTCTACTTTAACAGACAGAATTCAAAAGACACAAAGAAAGTTATTATTAAACTATTTACTACAAGATTGGAATTACATATTCTTTTGAAAAATACACTGACTTTCCCCCACCTTTTTTTTTGAAGTAATATTTGGAAGCCTGTTAAATGTATGAGAAATTTTTTTTTGCCATCTCCCATATATTGTTCTTTCAAATTCCATTTTAAATGACCCCTACAGATACACACACACACACACACACACACAGTGTTAGTGACTAGAATAAGCAATATGCTTAGTGTACATCAAAGGAAAATAAGCAGCTTTGAGAAATAGCTGCACAATAGGGCAGTCAATCTTGTATTGAGATACCAAGCGGTAGTAGTTTGGAAGCAATCCTTTCAGGTAATGGAGACAACTGTAAGAGACCAATTCCTCTCCACCCACTATAAAGAGAGGATAGTAGGTTTAGAAATGAAAGTAGTGTGTTGCAGAAGCTTTAAACCCACAGAAAACTGGGCATCTGATAAAGTATATTTAGTATGGATTGTTCCTTTGAAGGAAAACTAGCCTGAATAGCACTCAAAATGATAATTATGCCAGGTAGGGAATAAAGTTTTCTCCCAGGTATATCCTGGCTCTTAACATGAAAACACACACACACACACACACACATACACACACACACACTCCTTATGTATGTATTTAGTGATTCTCTCAGGACTTACATCTTCCAATACCTCCAGATTTACACTTCATAGCTATATTTGGAGACCTAGTAGGCCTTTGGTTGATGGTATCTAAGCAGATGTCTTGATTTTCCTTCCAGACAAAACCTGATTTTTCTCTAGTGTTAAGCATTTTAGTAAATTTCTCCATTATTTTTCAGTTGCCTAAGAAATTGCACAATTAATTTTATAAGAAGATATAATTTTTCTACTGTAAACTAGACAATGAAAACAGGGCTTTGTGATCTTTTATGTATACCTAAATACATGGATCCACCCTTAAGACCAAGCTATAGAATAACCTGTAAATATAGCCTACTGTTCCGCAAGTGATGACTCCATTGACTTGAGTAGTGTCATGGTTTAGATGTGAGGAATCTCCCAAAAGCTCACATGTGGGACAATGCAAGGAGATTCAGAGGAAATATGATTGGGTTGTGAATTAATCCCCTAATAGGGATTAACTGAGTGGTAACTGAAGGCTGGTTGTGGCTAGAAGGAAGTGGGCATTGGGGGCATGACTTTGAGGTATATATTTTGTATCCAGCGAGTGGAGTCTCTCTTTTTCCTGATCATTATGTGAGCCACTTCCTTCTGCCACACTCTTCTGCTATGATGTTTTGCCTCATCTGGGGCCCAAAGGAGTAGAGACAGCCTTCTATGGACTAAAACCTCTGAAACTGTGAACTCTCAGATAAACTTTTCCTTCCCTAAAATTGTTCTGGTCAAATTTTTTAGTCACAGCAGTGAAACAGCTGACTAAAACAAGTAGCCATAGAATAGTTATACCTGTTCTAATATTTTTGAATAAATTATATTATACCTTGTGTACCATTCTATATCTGTCTTCTTTTGCTCCTCAAGATACTATATACCTTATAGTTCATTCTTTATTTCTGTGAAGCATCCCATTATAAAACCAAACCATACTTTGATACTAAAATCTATTGTTTGACTTTAGGTGATTCCAATTTGAACCATTATTAATGAAGTTTCTATAACCACTGTTATAATAATACAGCATATCATCACATTTCTCCTAGGCATTTTTCTAGGATTGAGAGGGCTGGTATACAGGATAAGTACATGTAAACTTTTCATAGAATCTGCCACAGAGCTTACTAAAGCAATTGCAATGTACACATTTTTCAAAAAAAGAAATTACTTTTTCAAAGTAATTCAGAGGTCATCAAAGCTATCTCCTTTGTTATAAACTTCAGGGTCATCTCTGGGTTTCAAAAGACCAGTCAGGCTCTGCACAGTGCCATGGGGGTAGGAGCTTTCTCAGAAGATCTTTGGAAGGAGGTTCAACCCTCCAGTGGTCCTGTCAGGCTGAGCATGAACCCAAATAGGATTATTCTTATGGCAAATATATATTATGCTATTAGGTAGAAAAGTAACAATTATATATCTTCTTTATAAAATCTGGAAAATTATATTTCCCCCTTTTAACCTCTGTTATACAGCTGTATTTTGAAAGTATATAACATGTTGTATTTTACAGTTAGAGAACATTTTTGCCTCAGGATGAATAGTACCTTGAGTCTCACACATATCTGATTTAGATGAGAACTAAATACAACTTCGAACATTGATCTTTAGACTTGAGAGTTGAAAGTGGAATGTGTTAAGACTTTAGGGGCTATTAGGATGAAATGAATGTGTTTTACATGAGACAGAAATTTGAGAAGGGCAGGAAACTAGTATATTATATACTGAATTATGCCACTCCAAATCTCATATTCTCAAGCTATAATCCCTCAATTTGACTGTATTCAGAAATAAAGTCTCAAGTGTAATTAAGGGTAAATAAGTTCATAATGATAGCACCATAATCTGATAAAATCTGTGGATTTATAAAGACTAGGAAAACACGTCCCACCCTTCTTTCTCTCATTCTCTGCCTTATTGATTAATTTTCTCTCTCTCTCTCTCTCTCCCTCTACCCTTTTCTCTCTCCCTCTATTTTCCCCACTACTTTGATTTTTGGACTTGCCAAAGTCCATAACTGTGAGAAATTAAATTAATATTATGTATGGTATTTGTTGTTGCAACCTTATCTGAGTAATGTAGGTTATTCTATAATCCAATAAAATAGTTCATTTTGTGCTCAATAGCTCTTATAGTTGGCTGTGATATCCTTTTTAAATGTTCCCTTTAGTGTGCATTTGTGTGCTTAGAGTTTTCTTATTTTCTGTCATTATAAGATGTTCCAGACTCCTAATATATATCTCCTGCTGAATTCCTAGAATCAGTTATTTTATAAGGACTCTTTGTTCTTTTTATTGAAAAATGGTATTGAAAATCAGTATCTCAGTGCTCAGTGTTAATCGTTCCTATAATGTCATTTGTATTAGGCACTATGAGCTGACAGAGTAAGGTAGTATATGTACCACATATGTGTACTCGGTTCAACAGCAATTCATAGTGACGTCTGTAAATAATTACCATATGTACTACTTGAAGCTCTTCCTCCCACTCCAGCCATGAGATTCATGGTTCCTACCATCCATTATTCACTATCTCATTGTTAAATTCCAGTACTGCGTACGTTGGTATAAGAAATAAAAGTCGTTCCCTTGGTGAACAACATTACCTATAGTATTTTCCTTTAGTCTTCCAGATTCCACTAATTTCAAAAATTACTTAGTTCAGCACCTTTTCCCTACAATTCTTTCGGTGTATTTGTAATAGAGCTACATTCTTTTGTCACATTCTGTACTCCACTTTGAGACTTTTAAAACTCTTTGATGACCTTTTTTTTTTTTCCTAGTGGCAAAGATTAGGACTCACTTTTTGTACAGTATATACTACGATCTCTTGAATTTGCCAATACAATATCAACAAGTTTTACTACCCTAATAACAGCCCTGTATTTCATCTTTTCAACACTTTCTCATCTCCAGAGCCCTGAAAACAAGTGATCTTTATGATATCAAATAGTTTTACCATTTCTAAACTGTTTCATTGGGAAAGAAATACTTCCTAACTCATCCTGTGAAGCAACTACTGCCATAACAAAACAAAACAAAACAAAAATATTGGAAGAAAAGAGAACTACAGATTAATTTCTCTAAAGAACATTCACATAAACATTTTCAACAAAATATTAGCAAATCAAATCTGACAATGTATAAAAATAATTATATACCACAACCAAGTGGAATTTATCTCAGCTGTACAAAGACAGGAATGACAATTTCAACAATCTTTATTTGTCTAAGCTTAAATTGAAAATCTCTCATATGGTTGTAATTTCCATTTCCCTGATGTTAATCATGTTGAGATAATTTCATGTCTTTTAGCCATTTGAATATAATTTTTATGGGGCAGGAGAAAGAAAAGGCAAAGTAAATGAAGTAATATTACCAATGCATATAATGATAAAGGACTTATGTCCAGAATAAACAAAACTTGCAACTTAGTAAGAAAAAGAGATAAATAAAATGATATTCTTAATATATTGTTGTCACCAGATTTATTGAACATATTTACCAAATATCTCTTAAATCTACCTATTTGTCTTTTTGTGAATTTTTATCATCTAATCCAAAATATTTTTCTCTTTTATTTGAAAACTATAATTGCCTCCAAATTTAGTCTTCTTGCTTCCAAGAGAAATTCTCAAATCTCTATCCTCCACAGTTAGCTGGGTGATTTTAAAAAGAGCATCATTTACTTCCATGTTTATCACTCTTCAGTAGTTTCCAGTTGTACCTAAGACAATATACACTATTCCCACTATAGCCTTCAAAGCCTATGTTGTCATTAATCATTCCAACCCCTGACACCATCTCTTTCTTACCCATTCTGCTCTATCACTTCTAGCTCTGTATTTATTCTTACACACAGTATAGAATATTTTGACTTACATTATTTCTTCAGTCTAGAAATTTTTTGCACGTTAGCTCTTTCTTGACATTGAGGATTCAGCTTAAATGCTATTTACTAGGAAAGGTCTTTTCCTACCATCTAGTTAGCATAATATAATATTTATGGCTACGAGTAAGAGAAAACCTTACTCAAGTAGCTTAAATCATGAGGAAAATATATAACTTCCCTTGATAAGGAGTGTGGATTTAGAGTTGAATTCCTGGCTCTACTTCTTCCTGTTTGACCTAGACAATTTACATAAATTTTTTATGCCTAAGTTTTTCATAGTAAAATAGGAATACTTATTTGCATCATGGGAAGATTGAATAAGTAAAGCACTCAGAGGAATACTTGGCATATATTAACTGCGGTAGCTAGGTATATCATTTTAATAGAAATGTTTCATGTTTTTCCTTCCTTCCACAGCTACACATAGCCACATAATGGTAAATAAATTCCAACACTGCGATGTTTTTATGTAACTTGCAGAAGAGTTAACACAGCTCACCTGAGACTGCTATCCTTATATGTCTGCTTTCCATATAGACTCTTGTCTGATATTTGGAAGATTGGATTTCAGGAGGGTTCACATCCTTCCTTAAGTGACAAGAATGTCTCACTGATCATAAACTATGCAAATACTATGGCTTATGCTGAACACCTGCTTTCCTTAGAAGAGTTTGAAATTTTGTACATATTAGACAGAGAGTTGCCTTGTCAGCAGCACCCAATAAAATCCCAGAGTCCTGACCCTGTAATGTGCTTCTTTAGTAGACAGTATTTCATATTTTGCCATAACTCTTTGCTGTAGAAATTAAGTGTTTTCTGTATGACTCCATTGCGAGAAAACTCTGTGGCATCTCTTTTCCTCTGAACTTCACATTATATACCTCTTCTCTTTGCATGATGTGTTTTGTTTCTTTTGTCTGTAGTAAATCATAACCATTAGTATAGCGTCATACTGAATATTGTGAGCCCTCCTAGTGAATTACTAAACCAGGGATGGTCCTGGGGACTCCGACACAGACTTGTTTACCAAAATCTAGAATACTGACTGGTTTATAGTAGATTATCAATGCAAAATGAATAAAGGGATAAAATAATATATAGATTTTCCTAATTTTTATACTGGCATGTTGCTTTAAGAAGAAAAAATCTTCAGCACCAAGAAGAGGCCCCTTTCCACCAACAGGCCTGTCCTCTTTTATGTCTCTTACCAGAATTTGTCATAAATAACTCCAATGCCAGAATGATGGACCTGAGAACATTGTGGGTAGGGACAAATCATCCAACTACAAACAATTTTACTGTGTTCCCCAGCTATTTTGGTCAATGTGTTAGTGCTCAGTTTGAATTTGTTGGGGAATATAATTTCTCAATGCTACAAAAGAAAGCTACTAATGAAGATGTAGGGGCATTATCGTTAAATATGATCCATAATTCTACTTCAGGTGATACGTGGGTAAGTGACATAAATTAAGCAAGTGAACAGGTTTAGGTAATTTTGCATCTATGGAATCAACGAGAAAAAAAATCATTATTTTTATGTACAAGGCAGGAACTCTAGGATGCCTCTTGGAACATTTCGCTGCACACAGATGTCTTAGTACCATCTTATTTCTCTCCACTCCAGAAAAATAAAGCTGTATGATACTTGTTTCATTTATTTATTCCTAGCCTAGAATCAAAACATTTTAAGAGTTTCCTATAAAATATGGTGGTGTTTAATTCTCCTTTCTGATACTATTCCCTAACATAATAGTTGAGCTATAGAAGAATCTGTAGAATAAGATAATATGTGAACTCTAGAAGAAAGTTTAGAATCATGGCTACCCTCTGATAGGTTTCTTGATATAGATTTCTAGTGCAAAGAACATAAGCATAACTACAAATATTTCTGGCCCTTTAAATAACATTGTATACCTATTTTACTTTAGATTACATGTACCTTCTAGAGTAGGCAGTCTTGAACAAATAATAAAATCCTTATAGACTGTGGGAAACATTTTGGAAAACAATTTTATTTTGTTTTCTCTGGAAGGTACAGAAGCAGGCATGGCAAATGAGAGATGTCATTTTGGAAAAGTTATTTATTCTACGTTTTTTCCTTATCTGTAGATTGGAACTAATTATAGAACATTTGTAAGGATACATGAAATAATGTCACTTGGGAAAGAAATTTTACAAGCACTTTAAAAAAGCTAGGCATCATTATTATCATTTCAGGAAATTGTACGGATGAAAGAACAATGTTTTTACTAGATCATGCAAGGTTTGGAATTAGAGTTGATTTATTTATGTAACAATGAAAGTTTTATCAGAAAAGTGGCACAATTATTTTTATGATATAATGTAAAGATATTATCTTTTCTGTAGTCAAACAGATCAAAGGAACATGGGTAAAAATTGTGATTATTGCAGAAATTTAGATGATAAGAAATAAATATTAATCATGATTTCAAGAGTGAAAATATAGAGAAAACAATGAGTAGTGTATTTTAAGAAGTTTTTTTATCTTCCTAAATTGTATTAATTTAGTCTTTATGCTCAACTAGATAATATTCTACTTATTAATCTGTGCTACATTTATTTATTTAGTAGTTTATTTATTTAAGTGTAAAATTTGAGAAATATTTTATAATATATTTCAATATTTCTGTAAAAACTATCTGGGTCTCTACGATTTTCTTCTTACAACAACCCATAGTCTTTTGAATGGTAATTTTCAGAATCCACCTTCAACGAAGAATTATTGAAGGAAAAAGAATTAATAAATGAATAGTTGAATTGTATTTTTTTCACATAAAAAGTAGATGACTACTGAATCCTAAAACTACTTTAGAATTTACTGATACATATAATAAATTAAGTCCAATATTTTGGTTTTAAGTAAATTTTTTTCAAAAATACAGTAAGTTTGAAGAAAAAAAATTGGTGCAATGTGTTTTTGAAAGTTATACATTTAAGGTCATCTGAATTTAATATTTTATCAATATTGAAATAGCACTGGTTTTTTCCTGAATGTTCAATGATTGGAGAAAACAAGGCTGATACTTAAATGTGGTAACATTTTCTTTGACTTAATTCAAAGGCTTTAGGAAAGTAATGAGATTTATTTTGTGAATTATTTTATAATCATTCTTTAACCACACTGTGATATTTGATAATGTCAGAATGATTTTGCTTTAGGGAACCTGATTTTTGTCCCTGAAGAAAATGAATCACTCTCCGTAAATAAACAGCCTTTTATATATTTTATGTGAACTAAGGGAATATTTTAAGGTTAATTAATCTATCACTGACAATTACAGAGAAATTTTGGAGAAAAAAATGCTTATGTATTCAGGTCAATTTACTTATGCTAATACACTAACACACAAAGAAAACATCACATTAATTCAACCATGTTTGAAGAAAATTACATCCATTTACTCTCAAATCTCAAATATAACTCAGTTACATAACACAGTCTTAAGTGCACTTTCTTTAAAATACTGTGGTAGGAATTGTGCTAGTCAATTTTAATGAGTGCCTCGTTTATAAACTCTAGAAAATATTACATCTACTGTTTGTGCCCTAGATGTTTTCATCCATTTGTGTTTCTCTTTACATTACATTAAATTCTCCAAGATTTTGTATATAAGTATATGAGGATATATTTAAATGGAAGCACATATTAGTAATACAATTGAAAAGAGTAACACCAACCTGCTATTAGTAGTTACCTTTTGGGGGGAAAATGAAATACATGAAGGGCACACAGTGGCTATAGATGAGTTTTTAATTTTATAATTACTTTCTTTTTCATATTATTTACTTTCTATTTTACTACTTTTTATAATAACCCAAATAATTTGAGAATTTGTACACATATTTTATATTTATTATTCACATATGTGAATAATATAAAAATGAAATAATTCCTTTTTTCCCCCACCTCTAAAATATATGTTCATGAAAATGAAAGTCACTGTATAAATACATTAATAATTGGTCAGATACAGAATTCAGGTGGGTTAAATACATAAGTCTAGGATTTATAGATGAGTCAGAGAAGAAATTTTAATATTTACAACACAGGCATTAAATTCTTGAAGTACTATAAAGAACTATGTGATTTAATTTAGACAATGTTTAAAATTTTATGCATGTACTGAATAAATGCTTATTTAGTTCATAATATAGCAGACATCATTCTAGGTGTCCAGGATACAATAGTGAAAAGGGCAAATAAGACATTGCATGATGGAGCATCATCCTCTTTGTGTGAAGAGAGGCATTAGAGGTATAAATGTATAAGGGAGCCATTGAATAAGATAACCATAGGCAAAAATGGACTATGTGAAAGAAAGTAGAATAGTTGGGTGCTGTGATGAACGCCTTTAATCCAAGCAGTTTGAGGGACTGAGGCAGGAGGATTATGAGTTCAAAGCCAGCCTCAGCAACCTAATGGGGCCTTAAGCAACTCAGTGAGACACTGTCTCTAAATAA
Source organism: Marmota marmota marmota (assembly GCF_001458135.2). Taxonomy (NCBI): domain Eukaryota; kingdom Metazoa; phylum Chordata; class Mammalia; order Rodentia; family Sciuridae; genus Marmota; species Marmota marmota. The sequence continues at coordinate 4,363,205 of NW_026000170.1, read as the reverse complement.
AATGTAAAAAAGGGCTGGGGATGTGGCTCAGTGGTATGAGCCCCAGATTCAATGCCTGGTATTAAAAAAAAAAGGAATTAGAGTGATCAGAGAAAAAGTGACAGCTCTAGATGTGAAGATAAAGTGAGTCCTTTGAAGAAATGATTAGGAGACTTGAATGACAGGAAATGCAGAATTAGAGGTGACTATCTTAGGGTGAGCATAAAACTCAGAGCATGGGTCATAGACTTGGCTCCAACACAGACATAATAGTTTAAACTAGTTTGACTTCTTCCAGAGTTGGGCAGAAGACCACTAGACCTGGAGTATAAGTAAATAGAGGAAAAGTTGTAAATGAATAGGTGGAAGTGGGGAAAGTTCATGTAAAACTTTGGAATTCATGATCAAGTTTTGAATTTTATCTTGGACACATTTTTTTAAAGAAAACATTGGAGGTTTTACATTAAGAGAATAACGTGAGTGGTTTATATTAAACATTATCTCCTTATTTTCATGAAAATGAAATATAATTTAAAAATTTTAAATAGAGAGTGGCTTGTTAAGAGTTCATTGTCTGTCTAGATAAGAGATGATGGTGGACACAAAACTGGATTTGTGGGATTTTGGTACACACAAGGCCTATTTTTATTTGTGAACTTCAAAAAAATTGGTCATTGTAATTCTTTTAGAGTTCAGATTGAAATTTTGATGGTCTGTTGAAAGTAATTATGGAAGGTTCAGAGTAGGTAAGAAATGTCAATGGACTTCATGAATCCAAGAATAAGCTTTGGGTGATTGCCATGACAATGCAGTAGCCAGACCGAAGATGAAGAAAATTATTTGGGGTGTAAGAGCAGGAACTCTGCTGGGGAATGTTAATTTAGGAAAAGCATTACAAATCCCACTGGAGATATCAGGTAGTACATTAGATAATAATCTGCAGGAAAACACTGATACTAAATAATTTGTAGAATTTCATGGGAAATTCTTGTTTAATTTCATAGGTATATTGGTAGATCATTTTCTCTTGTGCTCAGTAGTTGAAATTAGTCTCAATATATTAATATTTTATATTTTCTCTCATTACTTTTAAAAAACAGAGAATTTTATAACCTTAAATTATTTTCTTAGAATCATAAAATTCCAGAACCAGAAATAGCATCAGTTTAATTCACTTCTACACTTGCATTTATCAGATGCTTATGTTAACTTAAAATCTACCACTCTTTTGGTAGATACAATTGTCTGGTTTTAGATGCATTCAATTCCAACAACATGTTATGGTACAATATTTAGGGACTATATTCTATTCTGAATTTTGATTTTCAACACTCATAACTTAAAATATTTCATAATTGTGCTTGATACTCCAAGCATAACCTCTTTCACTGGTAAAATGTTGACCAACCAAATTGGGCTCAGACAATGTAAAAGACATATCCTTTGGTATATGGTATATACCAATTCGATTTGGATTATTTTAAAGAATTTCAGACAATTTTCAATGGTTCTTGCAATAGTTTCCAGTTTCTAAAAGCCTCTCAACTGAGTTAATATATGTGAAATTGTCAGGTTCTACATACATTACACAATCTGAAATAAACTAAATCATTTGTTACTTTTTTTTATGCCCATGTCATTTAGTAGACCAAATCATGAAATTAAATTGACATTCAATTTCAAGACACTTCAAAGTAGCAGTAACATTTACTTTCTACTTTATCTCAAGGTTCTGAAGACCTTTTGATGGTGTTCATGGTGGAGAATTTAGTTTTAACATGTATCAGAATTGTAAGAACATTTTTGTAATCTTTGTATAGTTGAATCACCAATAAAACACACAGAAGCACACATACATACACAATCCCCACATGCAGTCATAGGAGTGCAAAACGTTATAACTATAAAATATTTGTGAATAGACTTCACTTTAAATGTATTTAGGAAAGTGAAATTTAGTAAGCATCTAATGAATAATTAAAATTGTCACATTACTATAAATTGTTATGGATATACAAGAATGAAAGTTTTCAAAAGCTGTTTTATGTGGTAAAGGGGAGAGATATCTCCCCATGAAGCAGCAGTTCCATTCCTGGATACATAACCAATGGTGTGCTACTGTTAAATGATTAATAATTGGTTCTCTACTGGGATGAATGAGGATGTGGGATGCGTAGTGTTAGCAACTTTCTTTGGTGTAAAAACATTATGACCTCTTTCAAGCTACCAATTTATCATCACTAATGGTACATTTCAGAAGAGATACATCCAATTTGTTCTTTCAGACTGGAGCCAGAAAATTCCAAGAAAATATCAGTTTATGTAATATAACACAGAAAAATTTTCATATATCTATATATGGACATACATGTGAGAAATAATAGAAGCATTGTAAGCCTAACAAAAACATAGGTGTAGCCTCAGTTTCATCCATAAAATGTGGCATATTAATACAACAGAGAGTTACATGAGACAGCAAACAGAAGGAATAACATTCCATGTAACAACAGGATGGCTTCTGTGAAAATGCTATATTTAATGTGAAATGCTATATTTAAAATGCTATATTTAATTCAAAATAAATTAGAAACACAGAACTGGATAGATCATAAGAACAGTAATAAATTTTTAAAAAGCATAACTGTACTATATATTGCTTAAAGATAACCATATGTATTAGTAATATATTAAAATACACCAGTACAGTTCACCAAATTTATGATGGTAGTTGTCTCTCTGATATTCAATCGGGTAATACATTTCAGGTTTCCAGGCAGGTAAGATGTATGAGGTAGTATGTACATAGGTAATTATTGCATTATTTGCTGCATTTTGGCAATTTTATATGTCTTTGTATGTTTATCAATTTATCTTTTGAAACATACACACAGATGCATACAGATGCACACTACTCTCTCTTACTATGCATGCATGTGTTTGTAAAATAACCAAGTATTAGATATCTGATTAAATGTTGTTTAAGTGCTATCCATTAAATATCAACAAAATATTGAAATAAGATATGTAAAAATTGATATGCAAGAAGATTTAATATTGGTGTTGACAATAGACATGATTATAAATTTGAGGACCATGAGAAGATGAAGAATCTTGGAAAACTGAAAATGTTGTGCCATTTCTCATTAAGTCTAATAAATTCAAATTAAAATTCTCATTGAATTAATTGTTGCCACTGCAAACTATCTACAATTATGATGTGTCTGAAATAAAAGCAAAGAATTATTGAGAGAATTTCAGGCTGAACATGAGGATTAACTTTCACTATGGGTCTAATAATATCTTTCTTTAATTTTTAATATTTTCCCATATGGAATATAATTTTTAACCATAAGATTGAAATTCACATTTATAATTTGTTTACTAATTTCCACTAAATAATAATTCAATTTTTAATTCAACTAGAATTTTATTTTAACTGCCTTCCACTTAATCAGAATTATAATTATACTTTAGTTTTACAATATTCTTTATTAAAATTACTCTAAAAAATAAACAATTGACATAGCCTGAGTTTTGTGGAAAAAGAATTTTTAAGACAATAATTGATTTTTCAGATACAGTAGTTATCCTGCTTCCCTTATTAAAACAGAATGGTACTGTAACATAGATAAGCACATTAATTCAAAAGAAGGATTTAAAAGAATTTTATGATGACTTAGGTATTTCTAATCATTAAAGGCAAAAGGATGAATATGAATCCATGAATTTAAACATTATGCTTAAGGTTAAAATTAGATTTCATATAGATAAAAAAGTTTCAAGTTATGGAAAGGCATTCTTGGATCTGTGTTCTTGCATCTGGGTTCAGCCTGAAATTCTCACAGTCATTCTTTGCTTTCATTTTAAACACATCCTAATCATTGTAGTTTACAATGATAATTAAAATATGTGGACAGCACCATGGACAGTTCCCTCTCCCTACAATTGAAACTGGTCATTATGTGTGAAGCTACAGTACAAATGGAATTCAAGTTCTGTAGAGGTAGCACAGAATTCTCCCTCATGGAGGTTACAGAAGCCAAACTCTATATTAATTTGGAACTTGGATGAAATATGGCACCCAGGTACAAAAGAGAACTAAAAGAGGAACAACTATAAAGAGGGAGGAAGAGGATGGGGAAAAGAAGAAGAGAAGGAGGAGAGGAAAAAGAAGGAGAAGGAGGAACAAGAAAAAGAGAGAGAGAGAGAGAGAGAGAGGAAAAGGATAAAGAAGGAGGAGGAGGAAGGAAGAGGAATAAGGAGAAAAATGCACTCATTTTGCCAAATACTATCCTGCTTTTATATTCTTGTTGATAATGGGAAGCAGAGAGTTACTGTCCTAGGTCCCTTCCTAGTCAGCCCCTGAACTCATTGTATTTCCTGAAGTTAGAAACTCTAAAACACCAATTTCAGATCTGTTTCTAAACAGAGAATAATAAAGGATCAAATGAGAGAAACTTAAAAAAATAGAGGTGATAAGAAAGAAATATATCTCATTCAAAATAAGTTAGCAAACATACTTTTCAAAGAACACGTGAAAAAGTAAATATGAAAACAGTGAAAAAAAAGAAAGCTCGATGAGAATATTTTGCAATAAATGGAAATGAAGAAAAACTAAAAGGTCTTTACAATAATTATAATTCAAATTCCTTCTGAACAGAATTTCAGTTAGAAAACAAGATCCAATATAGTAAGAAAAAAATCAAATGTGAAAAGAGAACTAGTAATAATAAAAGTTAATGTCTGTGCTTCAAAACAGAGTAGAAAAAGATGAAAAATATCAAGAAAAGGTAGAATAGCATGAAAAATAAAATGAAATACCCAGAGTAAGAAACAGAATAAATAGTGGAGAGGCAATATTTTAAGAAAAGCTGACTTCAAAATTTGCTGGGCTGAAGACACACCCAAATTTAGAAAACACATATGTAAACATAAATGAAGAAGCAGAAATATTGCAATAATATTGCAAAATATTAAGAATGAGAAGAAAACTTAGAAGCTTGCAGAAAGTAAAGATTATCAATGCAGGAAGGGTAATGGAGCTGACAGGCTTTTGGCAGAGACTATAGTGTCAGGCTTGAAGAGACCATAACTGCCTGACCAGAAATCTATACTATGCATTCAAGGGAGGGATGTGATACAATTTGAAATTACTACCAAAGACAATCTTGGAAATAATTCTGAAAGATGTCAGTAAGCATGATAAAAAAAAATTCAATGAGAAAATGATTTAAAGAAAGAAGGAAGTGGGTCAAATTTAAATTGTTGTCCATTTTATAGTGAATCTCAGTTACACATTTTGGCTGTGAAAGGCAGTTAATATGCTAGATGATAATAACATGAAAGGGGAATAGTCAAGAAAGATGAGTGATTCTTGAAGAAGCTGACATGGTAATTTAGCTGATCAAGCAAGAGAAAAGATGCTGAATAAAGTGAGGATATGTTTTTAAAACATAACTATTTTCACAATTTATAATTAATCACTAAAGGAAAATAAATATCTTTTTAATTTCTAAACACCCGAGTTATAAATAATAACTTTCTTATTTCTACAAATGACAGGTAAACCTGGGAATAGAGCAAAGAAAAGGAAGTGTCTCAGATGTATCATCATCATGACAATCGTGAAACTATAAACCTGTGAAATTAAAATAAAGATTAAATAATATTATTAATTCATAATGTTAAAATATTTTTGAATATCTTAAATATAATACAAGAGGAATTTATTGTACCAGGGATTGAACTCAAGGGCACTCAACTACTGAGCCACATAGTTGCTCAGTGCCTCACTTTTGCTGAAGCTGGCGTTGAACTCCCAACTCCCAATCCTCCTGCTTCAGCCTCTAGAGCTGCTGGGATTACAGGTGTGCACCACCGCTCCTGGGTAAAAATTCAAATATTGAATTAGTAATCAGTACTGTCTCAAATGAAAGATAGACCCAGATTATTTTGAGCAAGTATTATTATAGATTTTAGTGTCTTATTTAAGTTGACTATTTCTGGTATTTAAAAGATAAAGTTACCCATCTCATTTTGTGAAAATAAAAGTAAGAATTATGGAGGAATTAATTTCCAAAATAATATAAGCAGAAAAAATTCTTGATTTCAAGAAAGTACATAATAAGAAAGCAAAGAAAAATCATTGACAATGAAATCCAGGTGTTCTTCTCCCTTCTAATCTATGAATATAAACGAATTCTTATTCACAATCTAATGGGATGTCTAAAGTTCATATTCAAGGGTCAAAAAACAGCCAAACATTTCCTAAAAAAAAAAAAGAAAGAAAGAAATGAGACTTCTTTCTCCAAAGATTTCAAACTTAAAATAGAAAGAATGCTGATGTTACCACAGTAATTTTTAGATTAAGTAGAAAGTAAGTGATGTTGACTTAAGAATACATTACTTAAAACTAACTTTCCACTGGGCATGGTGGTTTATGTTTGTAATCCCCGTGGTTCAGGAAGCTGAGGTAGGAAGTTTGCAAGTTCAAAGGCACCCTCAGCAATTTAAGGAGGCCATGGGCAACTTAAAGAGACCTTGTCTCAAAATAAAATGTGAAAAGGTTTGGGGATATGGCTCAGTGGTAAGGGGCCCTGGGTTCAATCTCTGGTACAAAACAAACAAACAAACAAACAAACAAACAAACAGTAACAAAAACAACCACTAACTTTTCCAAAAAAATAAATCATTAAAAAATTATTGAAAAAATCTTATATTAAATGCAAACAATATCTTAAGTAGTGTGGTATAGCGAACCATGACCCCCAAAAGATATTTATAAAAATAAATGCTGTGGCCAGATGCAGTGGTGCATGCTTGTAATTCCTGAGAATCAGGAAGATCATGAGTTTGATTCCCTGTCTCAAAAGAAAAACTAAAAAGGGCTGAGGGTGTAACTGAAATCTAACACCTCCTGTGTTTAATCCTCAGCACCACTAAAATAACAATAAAATTTGTGAGATGTTGAAATTAAAAACTGACTTGGGCTGGGGATGTGGCTCAAGCGGTAGCGCGCTTGCCTGGCATGCGTGTGGCCCGGGTTCGATCCTCAGCACCACATACAAACAAAGATGTTGTGTCCGCTGAAAAACTAAAGAATAAATATTAAAAATAAATAAATAAATAAATAAATAAATAAATAAATAAATAAACTGACTTATACTAATTAAGAAATCATAAAAACAACAAACTCAGAAAAGTAAGCAGAATCTACAAAAATGCAGGACTAATAAGTGAGAATTATAAACTATAATGAGTAAAAGAAGACAATTATATTTCTTCAAAAACATTATTAAACTAGGGGAATTTTTACAACTTTTAAGATGAGAAATAAGGGGTCCTGGGCTGAGGTTGTGGCTTAGTGGTAGAGCCCTTGCCCAGAAAGTGTGAGGCACTAGGTTCTATTCTCAGCACTCCATAAAAATAAATAAATGAAAGGTATTGAATCCATCTAAAATAATAAAAAAAAGATAGAAGGGGTCTTCTAAATACTTAGAGCCAGCATCAGAGTCTATTGCAAACATTTTCTTTAAAATCAAGGCTGAAACAAAAATGATTGGTATAATCACATTTATTCAACATGTTGCTGAAAATTACAGATGACAATTTAAGATAGGAGATTAATTTAAAATATATGAAATTTGAAAAGTAAAAACTGACCCTTAATGGAAAAGATAACATGATTATCTTCAAGAAAACCCCTAAACTCTTGAGAAATATAACAATTAAGAAAGTCTAGCATAGTTGAGAGGTCTCAAATTCATTTGTTTGCCCTTTAAAATATATGATTACTAGATTATAATTCATAATAGTAAAACTGCAAATAGTAAAAAAAGACAAAATTTTATTACTTTTTGAGGAATGTTTTGGAAATGTATGAGAAATGTGAAAACAAGAAATGTTTTTAAAATAAGACATAAATTACAAAACAACCAAGAAAACAATTGATAAATTTGATAATGATAAAAACAGAATTCCTGTTCATTGAGAGACACCTTAGAAGATTAAAAGCAGGCAACTAACTGGGACAATTTCACGTATGCATGTGCACACTCATGCATATACCTACTTGCCTGATATAGGTACTATCTTGCAGCTTCTGAAATCTCCACAGGAATTTCTTTCTCCTTCTACACACACCCTATGTTTCACATGGACACAATATTCCTCTAATAAGGTTTAACTTTCACTTAATTTCACATACTGCAGTAATTCAGTAAGTTGGTCTCAATATAATATTTACTAGCCGTGGCACTTCGACCAGTGAGTTGACATTAACTTTTGCTTTGGGTCTCCAATACCAATGATTCTTCTGTCCAAGCAACCTATGTGATTTTTCTATTTTTTTTTTTTTTTTTGCCTCAACCTCCTTAAATATGTGCTTAGTTTTCTTTGGAATAGTTACTGCCATTTCACTCTCTACTGTTTCCAAATCAACTTAATCTTTTGAGAGAATCTTTCTCTGTATGTTAATAGGTTGGCATTATTGTACATATGTGCATGTGTGTAATAAATACACATTTCTACATCGAAAAGGACAAAGGTTCTATATTCAAGTCTAAGAGCTACTCTAATAAAAAATAATATTTTAATATTTAAAAAATTAAAAATTGAAAAGTAGGCAGGAGTAATAAAGTAAGCATCAAAGTTAAGGGATATTAGCACTGTAAAATATACTATAATTTGATTACCTTCAAAAAATGTTTATGTCTGATAATAGGAAATGCTAGCGAGGACATCTTTGGGTGAAGTAAAAATTCTTTAAGAACTTTTGCAAAGATAGTGAAAATCCAGAAATGTCTGTCTGTTGGAAACAATGGTTGTTGGACAGTGGGTTTCAGTGAAATCAAGTCAATACAGGAAGATAGTCTCCCCTTGGTCACTCCACTGGTGGGACTGAAACTATGAGAGCAGCATCACTTCAAGCATAGGTAAACCCAAAGCACATATCGACCAGCTGGAAGCCTAGGCTTGAATGTTAGAGATACACACTCTAAGACATGGGCTGAGGAAAATCAGAGAAATCAATCCTTGTTTCTCTTACACTGGAAAAGAGTGGCTTTTGAAAAGTGTTATCAGAGAATTGAGTTGATACATAATCCTCGGAAACTTATTCCTCAAAGCTCTCAAAATGATGTATTTCTGCCTCTATCCTATTTCCCACTTTTCTTTTTCATTATTTGACAGTGTTTTCTTAAACATAAGGATATAGTGATTTTCACATCTAAAAATGTATTGTACTCTAAAACTGGCACTGTTAGCTCCCCCAGTCTTGCTTAATTTGAGAGTTAAAATTAGCTTCAATTTTCTTGAACAGAGCGAAAGCAAAGTGTATTGGATTTTAATTTAAAACACTATTTCATAGTTGATTTAAGTACTAAAATGTAATACACAAATTGCACTTTTAGTCAAATGACTCTGAAGTATTTTTTCAAGTGTATAATTAAAATATTCAAATATGTACTGATAAGCCACTTTCAGAAGCTCCAGAGTAGTTCTAAAGGTGACTTGGAAAAAACCCAACTCCAAACTTCCTCTGTTCCTGACTTCCACAACACCTGGTAGACACTTTGAATAATTTGTTTTTGAAGTACTGTAGAACAAGATGCTTTCCATTAGTTATTAACATAACTCAGTAGAGTTAGTCTAGTTTGCATTTTATAGGCATTTATAAGTAAGACATATTTTCAAACGACAACACCTCATTATCTTTAATAAGAGCAAGCTCCTGCTATTTTGATGGAAGCTATTCACAACCTTCATTGGCATGTATGATTTAATAAACATGTTTATCTTATGCATATATTCACTGCCATCTCATCATAATAAAACCGTTTAAGCCCTTGACTTTTCATCAAAACAGCCTTTTCTTAAAAAAAATAAATAACCTTGGTAATTTGATGTTTACTCTCTCCATCTTCTCAAACAGCTCAGGTTGCCTGCCAGATATCGTTTTGTCATCTAAGCTACAGCATCAGAGCTGAAAGAGACAAACAGGTGTTTCATTTTGTCACATGATAACAGTAAGGTTGAAAGGATGGCTGTTACATTGGTCCTCTTGTCCCAGGAATCTTATTGTTTCTCTGCTATGTTCCATGTGGGAGCAGTAATTTATATTAGCTGCAATGATTTTTCACTCTGTGGTTTGTGTGTTGGTCTGTGGGTTGAAATTTCTCTTATAGATCTGTTGAAGCTTACAAATTATTTCTCTCTTCTCTGATACCAACAGAATTTGAGGAATACAAATTCATATTTATAAAGATGAAGGATATTCCTTTCTACTGTCAACTACAATATACATATTTTTACCTTCCCAAGCAGCTTAGAAAGCGTGCACTTTCATGGGACTTAATCCCACAAATATTGTGTGATGCCATCCCTGAATCTCTCCATGCCCTCTTAATTATATGACAGAAGACCAGAGCAATACTGAAACTCATAGGATGATTCCCCTGTGCTTCCAAATACAAATCTTTGTTTAAAAACATGGTAATACATAAACATGGTAATACATAAAGAAAAATTAATTATGTGTTTGATGCAAAGGGCTTAAAACTCATAAATATGGCCTCCTTGGACATTTTCACCGTAACATAAAACAGCAGGTTTAAGTAGTCACGCATCATCATCCAGGAGTCTATATCCCTTGCCTCAAGGTTCATAAATTGGCAGCTAACACTCAAGTGCAATGATTTTCAAATTGTGGCCAATGATCAGCTTGAATCAGATCCTCCTGAGATGGTTGTTAAAAATGCAAACTAGCTGGATGCTTTCCAGGACTCTAAAATTGAACGTCTGCAGGGAACATTCATTTAACCAACTAGCTTGGTGATGTCAGTGTGCATTGATGTTTGAGAATGCTCTCTTCCTTGTGGATTCTGCTTTCCATATTGCCCTCACTCTGTTTTCTCCCTTCCCCTCCATTCTAGAAAATATCTGGATGGGATGTGAGTAAATGAGAGCCAGGAGGAAACCTAAATGCCAAATGAAAAGAACTGTTGATGGAGGCAGAGACGGAAAGACACAGTAACATGAGTGTTTTGGTTTTTTTAACATCAAAGAGCTAGCTAGTGGGGTTCAAATAAGAATCCATCTTGGACCAGCAAGCTTAACCATGGAAAAACCATGACTGCAATGAAGGCCAGGTAGAACATCTTTCCACCCACATCACAAAAGTGAACAGCAAGTAAAACAAAAGTATTAATAAGTACTCCAATGGAAAAATATGTAAGCCATTCTCTATTTTTAACATACTTAAAGATTATCTTAGAAACCTTGACACAAGAAAGCAAGTAAATCATGGCATTTGCAGGGAAATGGATGGCATTAGAGCAGATTATGCTAAGTGAAGCTAGCCAATCCCCCAAAAACAAATGCCAAATGTCTTCTTTGATATAAGGAGAGCAACTTAGAACAGAGCAGGGAGGAAGAGCAGGAGAAAAAAAAATTAACATTAAACAAGGACGAGAGGTGGGAGGGAAAGGGAGAGAGAAGGGAAATTGCATGGAAATGGAAGGAGAGCCTCATTGTTATACAAAATTACATATAAGAGGATGTGAGGGGAAATGGAAAAAAAACAAGGGAGAGAAATGAATTACAGTAGATTGGGTAGAGAGAGAAGATGGGAGGGGAAGGGAGGGGGGATAGTAGAGGATAGGAAAGGTAGCAGAATACAACAATCACTAGTATGGCAATATGTAAAAACGTGGATGTGTAACCGATGTGATTCTGCAATCTGTATACGGGGTAAAAATGGGAGTTCATAACCCACTTGAATCAAATGTATGAAATATGATATGTCAAGAGCTTTGTAATGTTTTGAACAACCAATAATAAAAAAAAAAAAAAACTTAAAAATAAAAAAAAGAAAGCAAGTAAATAATTACATAGGACTGTCCTGAAAGCAATATACTGCACTATACCGAAACCTGGCAGGATGGCCAGACTTGAAAATCATTTCTATAGAATTTGAACCATTTCACATGTTTTTTGATTTTTCACAGGAACTTAGAGAAGGAGCTCTTTGAGTTCATGCATGGAACAAGTCCTTCATTGAGTCATGGAAGTGATTCTCTAAGCATGAGTTCTGGGCTGTAGGAAGAGAGACGACAACAACAAATTGACTCAAAAATTTCAGTAACTGTTGCTACCCTTTGGAGAAGATAGTGCCTGATGAAGCTCCACGGGATGGTGCTCCTGATTCAGGCAATGGTATCTTTCTTGGGTGTCTCAAGGTGGGAGCAGGCACAGTGAAACTAAAATGGGTTTATAGATGCTTCTAAATTAGAAAACTAGGGGGAAAATACTGTAACTCAAAAAATGGATCTGCTCCAAAGAATCATCGGAAAGGAATTTCTTCCACGTGGCTTCAAAGGAAATAGGAAAGCATTTTGGAGGAAATATACAATTTCTGATTTTCAAGATTTTAAAAATCCCTTTGCTCATGAAATAAAAATAACAATTTACAAGAAGCAAAATGCTCATCGTTTTAGAAAAAAGTGACAGTGGAGCACAGAGTTATACACTTTTATATCTGGTATAAGAATGAACATTTTTAAAATGTAAAACAAGTTAATGAGGAAAACAAAAAAGATAAAAAGGAAAGGAAGTCTAAGGGTACAATATTTTTCAAATAAAGGAGTTGAGTAATCTGTTTAAATTTATTTAGTGACTGTTTCATTTTTTAAGTGTCAGAGTTGCCTCTTTAACCTATCTTTGTTCATTTTTCTTTTAGATTTTTCATTGCTCTTTTGATGTAAATTATGTTTAAATTTTTGGGTATTCTGTGTCATCTTTTTTCTTGATGTCACTTGTCTCTATAATATGTTCATTTTTTTTTTGTGTGTGTGTGTGTGTATGGAAAAAACATCCAATGGAAAACATTTCCCTTCTATCTCTCTTCCCCAGTGATCCCGTTTCTCTCTACAGAGCAACTACTGTTGCCAAACTCTGAAGCATTTTGAAAGGAACACAATATGTCTATATAATAAAACCTATAGTTTAACCTATATACACATGTATCTATCATGTACACATGTATCTATCATGTCTATATTTATGTATGCTTCTGTTTATTGCAACACAGATTACAGTATATGTCTTTACCTTGATTTTTAACATACATGTTGTTAACATAATCACAAACACTGTTCCATATAAACAAATATGTACATTTTAAGAACAACGTAATATTTTTGTAAGTGAATACAACTGAATTCATTTAACCAGTCTCCTCCTGGGAGTCATTAAGGTTGTTTCTGATCTTTTGCTATTACAAATGATGCTGTGAAGATTAACATTAAACAGGGATGAGAGGTGGGAGGGAAAGGGAGAGAGAAGGGAAATTGCATGGAATTGGAAGGAGACCCTCAGGGTTATACAAAAGTACATACAAGCGGAAGTGAGGGGAAAGGGAAAAATAATACAAGGGGGAGAAATGAATGACAGTAGAGGGGGTAGAGAGAGAAGAGGGGAGGGGAGGGGAGGGGGGATAGTAGAGGATAGGAAAGGCAGCAGAACACAACAGACACTAGTATGGCAATATATAAATCAATGGATGTGTAACTGATGTGATTCTGCAATCTGTATATGGGGTAAAAATGGGAGTTCATAACCCACTTGAATCAAAGTGTGAAATATGATATATCAAGAACTATGTAATGTTTTGAACAACCAACAATAAAAAATTTTAAAAAAATGATGCTGTGATAATATCTATGAACATAAGACATTTTGCATATTTGTGAATGCATGAGTAGGACATATTTGTGAGGGCATCTACAATATGAACTCCGAGATGTAGAACTGGTGAGTAAGGCGGTCTGGTAGATATTAGTTGCAAATTTTATAATCCTACTAATAATATAGGAGAGAGTTTATGTCCTCTCACATTTGGTATGTTAATAAACTTTAGAATTCTGCTAATCTGAAAGATAAATATACTATTTCATTCTACTTTTGCCCCTGCTCCTCATTCTGTATGTGAAGAACGTATATTTTCATGTGCAAGAGCTGATTTTCTTTTTGCTCTTCTTTGTCCATATTTTAAATTAAAATTTAAAAAGACCTGCAAATATTTTTTCTTTTTTATTATGTATCATCTACTTTTGGTTATTATTTATTATACTTTACACTATTTTTTTACTTGGGTACACTTATTCTTAGGTTTAACAAGTGGTTTGTTGTTTCTAAAGTTCTAATTACTCTCCACAAAATAAATCTGCTTCCACAAAATCTCCATGTGAGTGATGATGTTATTATAATCATTTTTATAACTTTATCATCACTGCTGTTGTCAGATACATAGAACATGTAAAAGAAAAGTTGCTTGAAAGTAATTTATTCTAGTCACTAAAGAAGATATTTCCTTTTCTTAGCAATTGAATTATATTGAAAAATGTTAAACCCATAGTATATTAAAAGAAGAATACAATAAGTACCCAAACATCCTTCTTCTAGATTCACCAAATGTTAATATTTTACCACCCTGTCAATGTTTAAATATCTATGCTTGCATCTGTATCTACATTTACATCTTTCTATATGTATATCTACTTATGTTGATGCCTCTCTCTATAACTAATATCTATCCCTTTATTGGCATCTGTCTATACCTATATCTATATGATAACTATCATCTATCTGCTAATACATAAACACTTCTCTTTTGTTAATTCATTCAAACATACCTGGGCGGTCTAAACTTAAAGTTTCCCCAATAAAATTACATTCTCCTACAAGACTATGTTACCCTGTAGTGTCTAAGAAAATCAGCATTATTTCAATATGATTTTAATTCTATCCAAATTTCCCCAAATAACTTCAAATAGTATTCATTTACCTCCTCACAGTCTATTTAATATTGTCACATTGCTTTTGGTGATATGTCTTATTAGTGTACTCAAAACCATCTAGTGCTCTACTTCATTTGAGAAGACTTCAGCTAATTTTCCTCAGAACATAACATTTTGTATTCAACTGACTATTTCCACTTGGCTAAATGAAGGCCTGTAATTCTTAGCAAGAATGACACTGTTGTCATGTGTTCCTTTCACTGCATTACATCACAACAGCAATGCCAATCTTGAATACTTAGTAAAGACTGTGCCATTAAATCTCTCTAGTGTAAATACACATTTCTTCTTTACAATTAAAATGTAATATGTGCAATGATGCTTTGAGACTATGTGAATATTCTGTTTCTGAAGTTTTGCCCATTAGTGTTACCACCCATTGGTGAAATTGCCTGATGCAGTTACTACATTGGTTGTTACAGAAAAGAGATTCAGTTCTAATGAACTGAAAATGACTTCATGTGTGTTAGAATTCATTTTATAAAAGATAATGTTAGATTGAAGTCTACAGAATTCATAGTGATACATCATAATAATTTGAAGACTATATTTGAAATTTTTAAAGCCTGTCACCAACAAAATTGTCATGCAACAAATGCACTCACTTTCGAAGTCTTTAATAATCTTAGTGTTTATCCTTTTTTTACATATTTTTATTTGTAGATGGAGATAATACTTTTATTTTATTTATTTTATTTTTGTGTGGTACTGAGGATCAAACCCATTGCCTCACCCATGCGAGGCAAGCACTGTACCACTGAGCCACAACCCCAGCCCAATTTTACTGTTTATTCTTTAGTTTTGGTTCTTTTACTTTTAAAATACATGTGCAATCTCTCTGCACATACTAAGGTACAGAATTCAAAAGAAAATATTTCTGGATTTATATTTTGTTGTGGTAACTTAAAAAATAGATAATTCTCATGTGAGTGATCACCCATTTTAACTCATAATTAGAGATGAACAACTTATTGTGGCAGAAACATGATAAATTGTGAGAATTTCCCTTGGGTAGATAGCATTGATAATGAATCTGAAAATCGACAACAGCTTTAGGGCAACAGAATAATGGGGTATAGAAATTTAGGTGAAGAAAGGGAAATGGGTCAATATCAAAATATGCATAGAATGTGTAAGTAGTTATGATCTATGCAGTGTGAATAATCTTTGCAGTGTGCATCTGAATAAGAAGAAATATTGTGATTTGAGTACCCCATTCACTTTTAAAGCATTTATTTATTTCATTTTAGTAGAATTGAAAGACCAGTACATAATTCATAGCTGGGTCTTTTTCTTGTTTAACAAATTGAAATACTTTGGTTAGTAACTAGCCATGTGAAAAATTCATAAATATTAGTGAAATGTTCTGAAATGTTTCATTTATTGTCCGTGAATAGTTGTGAAAGATAGTAAAAGAACTTGATTGAAAATAAGCCTTAAACTTCTATAATAAAGACACACTTCATTGGAAATTTTCCTGTAATGTTATAGTTTTATCTTTTGTTATTCTTTTTCATCAATAACATAGAGAACTGCAGTAAGGGTGACTAAGAAATAAAGGTCTGAAACTATCAAGCATAACAAAATTCATTGCTTACAAGAGGCTTAATGATCCTTATATTTGTTAAGTCTTTGACTTTGTACAGATATAGCTCTGTCCCATACTCAACCAGAACATGATACTTATTTAGATTCATATATAAGGCATCTGTATTCATCCTGAGTAAAATTTTCAGTTGTTGATATAGAATTAATTATTACATAATGAGGGATTTAAAAGATTGACTATGGTTCTAGAAAGTAAAGATTTGAGGCATAATATAGCAAGAATGGGTGTTTTAAAGGAAAATATTTTGAGACAGTTAATATAGATGAATTATAATTTTTTCTACTTGAAATATGTGTAAAATATATCATCTCTCCTTTACTCATATCTTTTTACCAAAATATCATGATTTCATCTAGTTTTACATATGACTTCAACATGTTAAGAATTTATTTTTTTTTAAATTTTTTTTGGTATCAGGGATTGGATTGAACCTGCTGGGGTGGGGTTGGGGGGATGTTTAGCCACTGAGCTAAATCATTAGCCCTTTTCATTTTTTTTTTTTGACAGAAGTTCTCTCTAAATTACTTAGGATCTCACTCAGTTGCTGAGGCTGGCCTCAAACTTGCAATCCTCCTGCCTCACCCTCTGGAGTTCTTGGGAATATATAGTTTTGCTCCACTATGCCTGGCCAGGTAGGTGTTATAAGAAGTTCCATAATCCTAACAGAATCAAGGCAACACATTAAGCATTCAATCAAAGCACAACATATGTGTATATGGAAATGACACAGTAAAACCCATTGATTTGAATTAATAATTATAATTTTAAAAGAAAAATTTCCTAAAGTCATCACTTGGTACTCTTATGGATTACAATTCACTGTCTGAAATAAACGGAGGCAATCATTCAAAAACACAAAAAAGAGCAGAACACGAGGGAATAAACCTGGAGGAATTCCCTGGAAATGATACAAGTGCTTTGTAAGCATTTAAAGTATGATTTGCACAATTGCATCAGTATTGCACAAATAGTAAGTATGAAAAAACATACCTTCATCAGGTTATCTCCATTTGCACAGCAGGTGGTGGCTGATGTCTTTCTGTACTCAACACAAATCCGTAACACATTTTGAGACTTTTGATAAGTGATTTTGCCTTCTCTGGCATTTTATTTGGACTATAGGAATCTTTTGTCTTTCTAGAAAAAACAAGACAAATTGTGGGAGTTTAGATGGGAAGTATACTTTAGTAGAATATGTTTAATTTCTAATGTGATACCTACTTATATATTAAACATAATTATATATGTAAGATGAATATATTTAATATGATTTTATATAAACATATGTATATTCATAACTACATTTTATTTAATAAACTCATTATTTGAAACATTCCATGTCACAATTCTGCAATTTGAAATGTCAATATATATACGGAGGAGAAATTTTTTTTTATTAAAAGAAAATAGTCTATTGCAGATTATTTTTCAAAAATGAAACTCAGCTTCTCTTTATATTATTTTGCATGAAGATGGCAAGAACAAAATATTTCAAATATCATGATATAAAACAAAGGTGTTTTAGGTTCTATTTATCCCAATGTTCCAAAATTTCAAATGAAAAACCTTTGTATAAGTCTGTTATAGTTTGGATATGAGTTGTCCCCCAATCAATTCAGGAAGTTTCAGAGGAGAAATGATTGGATTGTGAAAGTCTTAACACTATCAGTGAATTAGTCCCTGATGGGATTAACTGGGTGCTAACTGGAGGCAGGTGGGGCATGGCTGGAGAAAGTGGTTAACTGAGGGCATGGCTATGGGGTATGTATTTTGTATCTGGAGCTGGAGTCTCTCTCTTTGCTTCTTGATCATCATAATGTGCTTTGCTTTCCTCTGCCACTTTCTCCTGCCATGATGTTCAGCCTCACTGTGAGCCTTCAAATAATCTTTTTCTGACCTATAGTTGTGCTGGTCAGATCCTTTAGTCACAGCAGGAAAAAAAAAAAAAAAA
>NW_026000170.1:4340423-4344786 GCF_001458135.2 Marmota marmota marmota | reverse complement strand
AAAAAAAAAAAAAAAAGCTGACTAAAACAAGATCTTACATTTTCATCAAAGAAAGTGCTTAGAAGGCTTTTTCAACATGGATTCTAATGGTTATTAGTCATGATAAAGATTTGGTACATATTATATATATTTTAACATCTGCCCATCTATTTTCTCTGCTCTACCTCTCAGACCCTTAGATCAAACCATGAATTTTCATATATGATAAATTTTACATATGTTCTTCCTGTATTTATCACCTATTATTTAATTGTAATTTCTGCAAGATTTCTGTTTCAGAAGTTCTACTGATTTTTAAAAATGTAAACTATTATGATTTTTTTAAAAAAATAGTTTTCTGAGCTGGGGAAATGGCTCAGTTGATAGGGTGCTTGTTTGCCTGCACAAGGCTCTGGGTTCAATCCCCAGCGCCACAAAAAAACTTGTTTTTTCCTTGCTGATTTTTCTGAGTTCATCCTTATTATGATAGATCAAATCTCTGTGTCACACTGTTGCTTTTGTTTTCTCTTAAATAACTCTGTCAGTAAAGGTTCACCGACCATAACTTATAGGAGGAAGGTTATTGTTTTTATCTTTTGGTAGTTCACAGTTATTAGTTGTCTTCAAGTCTCTACTGCATGAATATGTCACCATGCCCAATGTCCACTTCTATAAAAAACATACTCATTTCTTTGGTTCACCTATGCAGATTGCTTATACCATTGCAGACTTACTTTGTATGTTTTCTTCCTAGGGTTTGGTTTTATTTCTTTCTATCCTTTTTTATGCTGATATTCTACAAACCATTGACTACTTAACTATAATTTTCTGCTTTAATTATTTTCATTATTGCTTATTGGAAGAGATACTTTCTTTTGTGGTGGCATTGAGAACTCTTCCAAGTACTTAAATTCTTTATCTGGTGTTCTCCTTGGTCACTTTTCACGTATTATAGAATGAACTGAAAGTATTATAATATTATATGCCATTGATATTTTCTTCTCTATTCTACTATTTCAATTTGAGTTATTAAATTGGTATACAATATTATTTCTTCATCTTTGGTTGAAAACAAGTACTTTTTTTAGAAATAAATAAAATAATAAGCCAGAATTTTTACTTGCATTTCAAACCTAAACAAGGATTATGAGATAAATCTACTTCCTAATATAAACTGTTAACACATTTGTTCAGATTTTTTTTTCTTTTTAAAATGCATTATTCTATATTCAGAAAAACTATCAGCAAAAGAATTCAGATGAGACCTGTGACCTTGAAAAAATAGGAACGTAAGGTATTGTCATTGCTAAAAATCACCCTATATCACATGTATAATTATTGTAGGAAGCTTATTATTGTTGTTTTACTCTTAAAAAAATGTAAAGCTTAAGGGTCTAGTACCTGCAAAGGAGGAATTACAACCCTATTAAAACATTGAAAATATAATTAAGTGTATAACATTCAGGTGGAGAAGGGGCAGGTACTAATAATTAGCACAGTCTCAGGAAAAAAAATCTCCTATAGCATTTATAAAAATAAAACAAACTGTTTACTCTGAAGATGTTATCATCAGCAATTGTTTTGAATTGTCTGAACTCTGTTTTAGTATCATTATTGTCATTTTTAAGACAATTCTCTAATTCACACAATTACAGAAAACACTTGTAGTATAACAGCCCAGTTAAAATTGAAAATTTGATGCGGCTGTGTCCCTATAGTATGCTTTTGTTAAGCTCTTTTGGTATAGATCGAGGAGAGGGATAGCTGGGTCAAATGGTGGTTCCATTCCAAATTTTCCAAGGAATTTCCATACTGCTTTCCATTTTGGCTATACCAGCTTGCTGTTCCACCAGCAATGTATGAGTGTATCTTTTTCCTCATATCCTCGCCAACAATTATTGATGTTTATATTCATAATAGCTGCCATTCTGACTGGAGTGAGATGAAATCTTAGAGTAGTTTTGATCTGCATTTCTCTAATTGCTAGTGATGATGAACATTTTTTCATATATTTGATTGATTGTATATCATCTTCTGAGAAGTGTCTGTTCAGGTCCTTGGCCCATTTATTGATTGTTTTTTTTTTTTTTTTGGTGTTTAGCTTTTTGTGTTCTTTATATACCCTAGAGATTCGTGCTCTATCTGATGTGAGAGGGATAAAAATTTTCTCCAAGATGTAGGCTCATCTCACAAACTGTTTCTTTTGCTGAGAAGAAGCTTTTTAGTTTGAATCCATCCCATTTATTGATTCTTAATTTTAATTCTTACAGGGACATAGTTACCTCAATGTTTACTGCAGCACAACTCTCAGTAGCTAAACTGTGGAACCAATTTAGATGCTCTTCAGTAGATGAATGGATTTTTTAAAAGTTGGCATATATACACAATGGGATATTACTCAGCAATAAAAGAGAATAAAATCATAGCATTTGTAGGTAAATGGATGGAGTTAGAGAAGATAATGCTAAGTGAAGTTAGCCAATTCCAAAAAAACAAATTTGGAATGTTTTCTCTGATATAAGAAGACTGATTCATAGTTGGGTAGGGAGGGGGAGCATGAGAGGATAGATGAACTCTAGATAGGTCAGAGGGGTGGAAGGGGAAGAGATGGGGCATGGGGTTAGCAAGGATGGTGTAATGTGATGGACATCATTATCCAAAGTACATGTATGAAGACATGAATTGATGTGAATATACTTTGTATATAACCAGAGATATGAAAAATTATTGCTTTATATATTTAATATGAATTATAATGCATTCTGCTGGCATATATAAATTTAAAATATTAATAATAAAAGTTGAAAATTCAAATTCATAGAAAAAAATATTGAGTGTACCAATTTTTAAAAAATAGTTATTTATTGCTCTTATTTAAAAGTTTGTAAGGCATCACAAATAGCCCTGTGTTGATTGCATGCCTTTGTAACTAACTGTAGCAACTAACCATAGTTATAGAAGTAACTCTTATAAGTAGGGAAAGAGGTATGAAAAATTATAAGAAAACAAAATAGGCTTTCAACTTCCCCCTCTCTTGAATTTTTCATGTACTAGTATTCTGCCTTCTCATGTTTCTTTGAAAGTTTACTAGTTCATCAAATGTTAAGACACTCAGAAGTCTAATTCTATCTCCCTATTTATAGATCTTAAAGAATAATATTTAAAAACTAATTAGAAACATTTTCTGTATGAGAAAAAATATGCTTACAAATTGAATAATTTGAGTTGTTTGTTGATCATTTTGACTCCAGATTATTTTCTTATTCTTTTTTAGATTAATAAATTAATTAATTAGTTCTCATTGTGGGTCATCATGGAAGATATATGCTTGGTAGTTCTTAATTTCAAACTGAACACAAACCAGCAACTATAAGTAGAGAAACTTCTCTTGAAAACAGAATTCAGCTCTTTCAAAAGATGCCTTCTTCTACTCTATTATATTTAAAAGCTGTGAAGAGGAGAAGTACAACAAAGAGACTGTTGATTTGAGTGGTAGTATGATTGGATTCCAATTACATCTTCATTTTATTCAGCTCAGAAAAAAAACAGGGTTTTTTTTTCCATGTGTTCTATGGCATTTGAATGTTTCTTAAAATAATCTAAATGAAGCTTTGGTGTCTTTCTCTGTAAACAAAGAAATCTTCATGTGCTGGGAAAAATATAAATTTGGCGAGTAAATGACTTTCAAGCATAGTTTAATAAGAAGGCTTCAATATTAAAATCTTGATATTTGAGCTAAAGTAATAATACCAACACATCCAAGACACTGATTATATTTTTGAGATCTGTCCTTTGAGCAACCCACTAGTAAAAATGGTGTTCAGACTTACTATTGAGTACTAAAGAAGATATTTCTGCTGTCAAGATTTTGTATAATTTTATCTCACTTTAAAAAGTCCCTTTTTTTCTTACAAATCAGTTGTGTGTCTATGTACATTTAAAATACTCACATGTTTTACTTTTCCTTTGCACAGGAAAGATAATTTGCTCATATAGCAATTATTTAAAATTTCAGTCAACACCAAAAGAAGATAATGGAGAAATTATAGCTGTCTTCTGTCAATAAAAAATATTCAGTAGACAGCTCCTTGCATTTTTATTGGCATGGTAGCACTCTTTCTATTTTATTTTATTTTTTATTTTTTTTTCAGGTTTATTTATTTATTTATTTTTATTGTTGGTTGTTCAAAACATTACATAGTTCTTGATATATCATCTTTCACACTTTGCTTCAAGTGGGTTATGAACTCCCATTTTTAGCCCATATACAGATTGCAGAATCACATCAATTACACATCCATTGATTCACATATTGCCATACTAGTGACTGTCATGTTCTGCTACCTTTCCTATCCTCTACTATCCCCCCTCCCCTCCCCTCCCC
>NW_026000170.1:4312368-4340413 GCF_001458135.2 Marmota marmota marmota | reverse complement strand
CATTTGACCCAGCTATTGCCCATCTCGGACTATTCCCTGAAGACCTTAAAAGAGCGTACTACAGTGATACTGCCACATCGATGTTCATAGCAGCACAATTCTCAATTGCTAGACTGTGGAACCAACCCAGATGCCCTTCAATAGATGAATGGATAAAAAAAAATGTGGCATTTATACACCATGGAGCATTACGCAGCACTAAAAAATGACAAAATCATGGAATTTGCAGGGAAATGGATGGCACTAGAGCAGATTATGCTTAGTGAAGCTAGCCAATCCCTAAAAAACAAATACCAAATGTCTTCTTTGATATAATGAGAGCAACTAAGAACAGAGCAGGGAGGAAGAGCAGGAAGAAAAGATTAACATTAAACAGAGACATGAGGTGGGAGGGAAAGGGAGAGAAAAGGGAAATTGCATGGTAATGGAGGGAGACTCTCATTGTTATACAAAATTACATATAAGAGGTTGTGAGGGGAATGGGAAAATAAGCAAGGAGAGAAATGAATTACAGTAGATGGGGTAGAGAGAGAAGATGGGAGGGGAGGGTAGGGGGGATAGTTGAGGATAGGAAAGGTAGCAGAATACAACAGTTACTAATAGGGCATTATGTAAAAATGTGGATGTGATTCTGCAATCTGTATTTGGGGTAAAATTGGGAGTTCATAACCAACTTGAATCTAATGCATGAAATATGATATGTCAAGAGCTTTGTAATGTTTTGAATAAACAATATACTTAGTTAAAAAGAAAAGCTAATTCTCAGGTCTTGAGGTTATACTTGTAATGTACATACATGATAAAGGATTTGTATCCAGGATACATGAGGAAGTCTTACAGTTCAATAACACAGCAAACAACTTGATTCAAAAATGGGTAACAGGTTTGAAAAGAGAGTTCTAAGTTCTTCAGAGTGGAAATACAAGTGAAAGCCAGCACACTGTGGCTGTAGAAAGTAAAATTACTGTTATTGAAAAAATGGAGCAACTGGAGCTTTTCTACATTGCATTGGAAATGCAAGATAACTTGGCCATTGTTTGCAAGATAACCTGGAAAAATAATTGGCAGTGTCTTCTTCAGTTAATTACATTTTATCGTGTGACCTAAGAATTCCTCTCCTAAGTATTTACACATGAAAACATGTTCATACAAAGTCTTGTGCTTAAATACTAAAAGCAATTTTCTTAAAAATATAGCCACCCAGACTAGATATAGTCTGTTGTACCATCAAGAGGTAAATGGGAAAACATAATAGTGCGTGTTTGTGTGTGTATGGTGTATACATTGCGTATATCTACGTGAACATGTATACACAATGTGAGATATACATTCTGTGTGCCTATATACATACATATTTAAAAATAAATATCTATTCTATCGTGAAGAACATAGCCCAAGTTTTTAGAAGTTGTTTCTTAACTTCCAAATACGATAGAAATAAATAAATAAATAAATAAATAAATAAGCTATCAGAACAGATAGAATTGGGAGAAAAATAAATATGTTTTCATTAAATGACTTAATTGCAGATTTCAGCTTTAAATAGTGTTCCCCCATCACTGAAAATACCTGATGCCAATTTGTGTGATATTTGAATACATACTTTTCAATAAACTTGAATATCTTTCTTCAAGCATTTGACAGTTTAATCGCTAGTATCAAGAATAAATGCAAATTAACAAAGAAGGAAGAGTAAGAAGGACTTTTTAAAAAGAATTTCATGCAGTAGCAGTGTATTCAAAGAGACCATAAAATGTGTTAGTGAAATGAACAGGATGTTATGCTCATTAAGAGCTCCTAATTAATTTGCTTCCTTCAGGTGACATCGTTGCACACTGATTTAGGACACTGCACAAATGACAGAGATGCCACTGGAGCATTGGGAAGGTTATTTAATGAATGCCCATCCCAATAAAGCACTGTGTGAATCCTTTAATTGGGTGAGTTGCTTAAACAACCAGCTTTTTTTTTTTCTCTCTCTCTATTGCTCTTTTCAACTCAGGTACAGAGGTGACTTTCCTTTCCTTTTTTGTTTTTTTTTTCTTAATAGTATATGGAAGAATATATTTGAAATTAAACATTCATTTCTAAAATCCCAATTCTCATTAGTCCTCTCAATAACAGAATAATAGTTGATGTCCTCTATTCTCTTATGTCATTCAGTGCTTTTCATTTGTTTTTTTAGAGTGATGATTTGTCTAGCCATTAATATTTGCATTTGAAATAATTGTGACAATTCCCAAATGAGGTTGATTTCAAAACAGGTCATAAAAGAGAAGAAGGAAACAGGGATACTTGGGTGGATTTTCTCTTGAAATAAATATGGCTGACTTGAGGCAACAGTCCAACACCGGGGACAAGCTTATTGGTTCTGAATGTGGTTTTGATGCAGTTATTCAGATAGCAAGTAAGTGATTTATAAAAACATACAGGTTTTAGAATGAAGAGTTGAATCTGAGGCTTTTTGTTTTTTTCTCTAAAGGATCTTCTTTTCTACCAAATCTCATTAAAAATTATAGTAATGTTATCCCAGGTAAGGTGCCTCTGCAAGATAGAATTCAACGTTTCCATACTGAAAATTTAAAAGAAAGTTTTGATACTGAAAATCATATAATATTTGGAATTATCACATAACATACATGAAGTTTTTCTTTATTTTTAAAGTACTGTCTAATAAGTGATCTATAATGGTTTATTTATTCTTTAAAACAAAGTAATATGTTTGAGTATATTATAGTAGCAGAAATTTGAGGAGGGTAATTCATCCTCTTTTTCCTGGTCAGTTTTCTTTTCCTGTATAGGTCCTTTGTCTTTATCCAGCTTATCCCCCATGTATGAAATCCAGCTTGTCTTTAATGTAGAGTATAAGCCAATTATATTTTCTATCCCTTTGTCTTCATGTACTTTCAGACTTCAAATTTTCTTCAGATCTACTTCCAGTTAATGAAATATTCCTTCCAATCATGTGGTTCATGCAAAAAATAAATAACTACAATATTTTAATAAGCAAATTTAACCACTTATGTATATTACAAACACTGAAATTTTCTTTGCCATGTGTTACTTTCCTATTTACTGATTTTCCTTTCTTTCTTTTTTTCTTTTCTCAACTTTTTTTTCTCAACAAATACAATCCTTCTATAATTTTGCAGATCACAACTTGTTCGGAATTCCAGGCTCCTTATTTGTCTTCCACACTCATGTGACAACTCTCCTTTGGGCAGAAATCAACATGAAAAATTAGAATGATTCTACTTTTCTACTTCTTCAGACTGAGGTCTGTGTCCAGATAATTTAGTCAAGGAGAATATTTCCAGTAGGACAAATTCTTATTAAAGTTGTTCACATTCACTGTGTCATTTGTCCCTGGACTCTTCTCTTTTTCTCCATTTTTGAATTTTTTAAGCAAACAAAACCAATGGCCTAATATTTATAGTTGCTTGTTTGCGTGCCCTATGTTTGTTTGGGGGTTTTTTGTTTGTTTGTTTTTAATTTTTCCCTCTTTTTGGGAATCTGTTGTATTCGGACTGATGCTTCTTCTGCTCTGTTGAATTTTCCGATTTCATCTTGTATGCTGTTTATTTTCTAGAAAATTTTCAGGTTTTTTTTTCTATCACCATTATTTTTGGCTTTATTTTTTGTGTTCAAAACTTTAATGCCACTTTGATTGGCTCTGGAATGAGACAGTAGGTAGTTGCCTCCTCACTTTTATTTATTTCAACAGATATAGATTTTGGCCTACTTTGGGCAGACATCCTCTAAGTACTAGAGATAATAGTGAGTAAAATAAATTCCCTGATTCAGTGACCTTTACATCTTCATATGTGCATGAGAGATACATATGTAAATAAATACATATTATTTAAAATGTGTGTGCAATAGTTTAACAAAGAAAAATAAAACAGTTTTAAAAGGTAGAGATTGAGAATAGGAAGGTGGTATTTCAGATAAGGCCATAATAGCAGCCAATTTCTCCAACACTTGAATTAAGTGAGGGGCAATAAAAAATGGTGGGGGGAGTCATAAAGATTCATAATAAGCAAGCCTGATATTAGAGGTACAGTTAAAGTAGACAATAGGGATAATTTTGGAGAACAAGAGAGATGAAAGTGACAGTGACTGCCAAAATTCGAAGCCTCTTTTCCCATTAGATAAATAGAATGCTGAACCATATGGCATATTTCACAAAGGAAGCGCTATCCACTCCTCAACACTTAACATCTTGGCTCGAACTTGCTAATGACTATACATTAGTGCTTCCTTAAAGGGTTGGGGGGGAATCATATTTATTTTAGAGAAACAATATGTAAAAGCACAGCTTTAACCTGGGGACTAAGGGGATCAATGTGCTTGGTCATTTTCAAGTGCATTCAAATAGCAAACATATAATAACAAAAAAAGAAAATGAAATTTAAAATAAAATAAATAAAGCTCTGACTACGCAATGATTCAGATTATTACCCAATATTTAGGTATCTGAAAAATGAGGAAACGATGAAAATTCAAAACTTTACTATTACAGAATGGGAGAGTGTAAGGTGTAATAAACTAAAAATTAATAGCAAAAGCCTCAGGAATGCAAACAAATTTGAAAGGAAATATTGACTATGGCTAAATTTGCAAGATCTAATAGATACAGTTATTCCTTATATCGTAAAATTCCAATAGACCAGGAGTAATGAAAGAATGTATGAAGACTTGGATAAAGAAATTGGGAGTGGAGACCAAAGCAAGTAAGAAGCATGAAGGATGGAAATGGGGAGCTCCTGCCAATTCCTGCTCTTCCTCAGCAGAGCAGAGGAAGCTGAAAAACAGGGGTCTCCAAGAGAACAAGGTTGAAAATAAGAAACAAACTTGTTTGAGTCTGAAGAACCCACATATGTTCAAAATGATTGTGGAAAATGCCTAACATTTCACTGTTTTGAAAGCTAAACAAAAGAGATGTGGTTGACATTCTTTGCATAAATGACACTTTCAGGACTCCCTTCCATAGCTCTCTCCTGGAGAGACAATTGATTGCCTCTCTGCCACACTAATCTATGACAGGGATTTATGGTATGTAAAAGAGGTAACAGAATATCTAGAAAGTTGGAACTTCAGACACAACAGAGTAGAAGCCAATGAGACACTGATTTAAAATCTGTGTATTGAGTGTGAGACTTTGTACCAGGTGAGATCATTTTCTTAACACTTATAGTACACTATGTAATAACAGAGATTAAAGATTCATTAGTGAGAAAAAAATAATAGTGGTTTACTGATGTTTAGTGGTTTTCCATTCTCTCTCTGACTTACTAACATATGGTAAGGACAAGAAGTCAAGAAATCTCACCCATACAAGCAGCATTCTGTTTTATTTCTAGGGATCTTTTATTGAAGACAGAGAAAAAAGATAAAACACATTTAAGGGAGGCACTTAACACAACAAATATCTTAAACTAATCATCAAGAAAAAGTGAAATAGAAAAAAACTGATGGCATATCAGAACCTTAAAAATAAAAATAAAAGCTTTACTCTTCACAAAAAAAAAAGAAAAGAAAAAGAGGAGAAAGTGTATTATTTGAGATATTTGAGGAATAAGTGTAAAATTTTGACAAACATTTGAATGTGTACTCCAAAATTCAGAAGGTTTGAGAGTTAAATAAATGTTTATTACTTCACAAAAGGTAGAAAAATCTTAATAACAAACTTGAACAAAATGATCAAAAACTCCAGAAACAGAATCAAAGAAATCTACTATCACATGATCAGATGTGATTTTTGAGAGAAAAGACAGAAAAAAGTGAAGGCAAGAGAATTATCAAAAATATGCCACAAGGGCTGGGGATGTGGCTCAAGAGGTAGCACACTCACCTGGCATGCGTGCAGCCTGGGTTCGATCCTCAGTACCACATACAAACAAAGATGTTGTGTCTGCCGAAAACTAAAATTCTCTCTCTCTCTCTCTCTCTCTCTCTCTCTCTCTCTCTCTCTCTCTCTCTTTTTAAAAAAATATGCCACAGGAACAATTCTAGCATGGAAAAACATAAATCTTTATTATGGAAGAAATTTCTAAAGGCTCAAGATAATAATTAAGTATGTCATTGTAAAATTCCAGAAGACAGACCAGAGGGCAGGAGGAGATGGATATTGGCAGAACAGAGAGGAGGAGAGAAGAAGAGTTTACATTGTAATGATCAGGAAAGAGTAGTATTAAATTTTCAAAAGTACATTTTCTTTAGTTAGAAAATATGGAAGACATTTCCAATTTAGAATTTTATATACCATCAAATAATCCTCAAAATGTTAAGTAAGATAAACTTCTATTCAAGTTCTCAATAAATTATCAACCAAGTATCTTTTTTTTCAGGAAGTTATATGATTTTTGTGCTTGCATTTCTAAGCAAGAAATGGGGGTGAAATGGGCGTCCAGTGACTAAGAGAATCAATACAGAAGGGGATGAAGGAAATGTGAAGAATAACATCTAGAATAATAAGGGAAATTTCAGAATCTTATTTCTCCAGAGAACCCACAGGTAGAAAGCAAAGTGACATTTGGCTAGGATTACAGAGACTCCCCAGAGAAGATCATGTCTGAGGATTTTTAGAGCAGTGGGTAGAATTAAGAAAAGTTTAGATAACATTAAACAGTTGTATATACAGAAAAAGATTAAAAAAATTATTGTGCCAAACAGAGCACTTGAATGTATAAAATTTAATGGGCAACAGAATCTTCTGGGATGTCTATTAAATCACAATTTGCTATATCTGATCCCCTGCCCTCAACTTGTATATCTATCGGAGAGTTTTTGTAATTCTAAGGGAAATAATAAGCCTAGATTTGGAATTACAAAGAAATACTGAATATAAGAACTAATTTCACATCATGACAAAGACTCATTTCTGGGTTTTTTGACAAAGAAGAGGAAGTAAGCAGCAAAGTTTGTCTTTTCCCCTTCTCTAGGTTTGTTGTCCCCCATAAGTGCCTAACCCCAGGAATTAGTGAACCAAATTTATAAAATATTAAAACTAATTATGAGGGATTTTATATATATATATATATATATATATATATATATATATATATATATATATATAAAANCACCTCTGGCCACAGAGGAGGCAGATTTTATATATATATATATATATATATATATATATATATATATATATATATATATAAAACTAAATCTTCCAAATTCAATATTTTTGTGTGGAGTTTCTCTAATGAAAATGTATCATGTTGGAAATAAGGAATGCAGAGATAGAATAACCGGGGGAACTTTATTTCTTTTAATTTAGATGTTAATGTTATACTCAATATGCCACTAGCATCATTTTGTAAAAAAAAAAAAATGCATTTACTTATCTTACAAAAAAGCAAGCTGGATATGGGGTAATTTAGCAGCTCTGTGAAAATCAGGTCCTGAATATTTTCTCTACCTCCCTAATGCCAGTTATTATATTGAAGATTCCTCCATATTTACAGATAATTGAGGAACCTCTTTTGTACTTGCAGATCTGTAATCTAGAAGGGCAGAAAGAACATAGTAGGGAAAGCATGATAGCACATACCCCAGCCTTGCCAGTGTTCTTGAGGTTTTCTTCACAATTCCACACACTTTTGCTCAGAGTTTATTGGTCAGAATGCAATCACAGGTCATTAATTGCTGCTAGCACAGCACAGAAATGTTAGCCAGGATTTCTCATGCTTAAAAAACTTTCTGCAATCTGTAATTATCCATCTATGGAAATAAATGAGGACATAAATGTTATTGGGAGTCAACTGATAGGCCTGTCCCTCGAATCTAAAATAACAAGAAAAATAAAGTGTTTACTATGGTTTAAATATATATGTCTCTCCAAAATTCATTCAAAGGAAATTTAATCTCTAAGGAAGTATTATAAGAGGAGGGTGGTTAGAGGAGTTGATTAGATTCTACCTTCATTAATTGATTAATGCACTTATTAAAGGGCTCAAGGGCACTAGCTTCTGCTTTTGCTTTTTACTATGTAAGGACATGGCCATTGTTCCTCTAACCATATGAGCACACAGTAACATATAAGGTGCCATCTTGGAAGCAGAGATAAGCCTTCATTATTCACCAAATGTGCAGGAGTCTCTAGCATGGATTTTCCAGATTTTAAAATTGAACAGTCAATTTCTATTGTTTATAGATTATCCAGTTTTGGATATTTTGTTAGAGCAGTACAAACTTTCATGTATGAGGTTTCATGTGATTTTTAAACTGAAAGATGAAGACTCCGAGGTCAGAGAACAATCAGAGGAAGAGGAAGAGAATTTCTGGAGAGAAAGGATTGTAGTTGGAAAGTACTTGGAGAGGCTAGAATCCCATAAATGAGTCAATTTAAAGGGTCATATTTATAGTAGCTTTGCCAAGAGAAAATTTAATATATAAAACAACATTTTTCAAAACGTTGAAAATTTCCAAACAACCGTCCTCTGCCTGGTATTTAAGGGTGAAAAATAGGTAGATAATCTAAACAACGACAAAAATTACTTTATTGTAATCTGGAGTTTTGGGCTCCAAAGCCTGAGATAGAGCTGGATGAAGCTAGGTTGACCTGTATGGTGTCTCTCCATAGGTAAGGCTCTTAAAGAATCTTGGGCAAAACTTACAAAGCTCTATCTGTTTTCCTCTCCATCTATTCTCGAACTCAAACCTCAGGTCAAAATCTCTAAAGCAAATTTATATAAAATCCAGGTCCATATGCACATATGCAAGCTTCAGTAAAAGAAGATGATAACAACTGGAAGGAGTGTTGTTCTTGGCTTATTGCCAAAGTAGGGGACCGAGATTGCTGCTCTCACACACAGGCTGCCTTGACATGGGCATGCCCAGTTATAGAGTGTTCACCATGCGTCAGAACTAGTGTTTGATGGGACATTTCAATCAACAGCCTCAATAACTAGATAGGTACATTTACACTCAAGAAATCTCACTCCAGGAGAGGTTATGTCCCTCACCCTGTTCACAGTGGTTGAGCTGGTCTGTGAAACAAGCCAGCTTGACTCATAGCACTCACTCTTTCCCATTATGCTGCTCTGTCTCTTTGATAAAGCATTTTCATTAATGTTCTCTTATTTGACCTTCACAGCAACCCTGTGAGAAATGCAAATTAGGTAATCCAAGTATTCCATTATTTAGGTGAAGAAACCAAGGTTCAGGGGATTTATTTCAATGTGCACAACTCCTGACTGTCACAGCGAAACTGACTTATGCTTTATGATTCCAAGAACAATTATTTTTCCATTCTACCACTTCTCAACATCTGTAAAGTCCCTCCTGCTCTGTGTACTTCATTCATATCTAAACAGCTTTAATTAAGTCAGATGCTGTGGAGAAAAATAACACGTTTCTCAAATATCTTGGTTTATCTACTGGAGTTAGTGACCTATTCTTATGTACTTACTTGTACATTACAGTTTAGTTGACCACAAAAACGGTTTTGAAAACAATCAAATATTTGGGGCTTTTCTAAATCATGTGAATCACACTTCCACATCTCTGTACTCATGCAGATTTGGAAATCATTCACTTCACTTTCAGGGCTCCTAAGGCTAATATATTTTTTTTCTTTTGTATGAATGCAGAATCTGAGGTCGAATGTATATCATTTAGTTAGATAATTTTTAAATTATTTATCCTGCCTCTGGGGTCAGAGACAACAAACAGTATGGAAGAATATAATTTCAAATACATGAGACATTGTTTATTTGAAATTGATTTCTATAGGTGGAAGATTAAAATGGAGTTAATAACTAAACAGAGGAAGGGATAGATTCAGGATATCTCAGTAACTATCGGAAATGTCTCAGAAACTACAGGAGGAAGTTGTAGGAGTGTGTGTGAACAGCACTAATATTTATGTACACAGAGTAACTTTAAACCTCAGCTACAAGGAGCTGGAAGGAGTCTCAGTGTCATCTAATTAAAAGTTGACTTGTTATCAGGGAAGACTGCCTTCCCCTAAACCTTTTACATAGCTTTCACTAACTTACACAGACTCAATAAAGTCATTTTAAAGCCAGAGGGGAAAACATAAAGGGGCACACATGCCTATTAAATGTTTAAAATATAAAAGGACCAGCATGCTCACTTAAGAGACACTACCACACTGACATAATGAATCTATACTGAAGTCAGGAAAGACTCAGAAGAACAGGCAAAAATGCAGATGAAGTTGGGAGTGCCATTCAGTGGACCTCACGCAGGTCATGTCAAAAGCTATCCCATCTGAAATAAAACAAACATCATGTTAAAAATAAGCACTCATATTGGGAGTGGGTTGAAGAGAAGAAATATGAAAGGGAATATTGAATTTGTATTGGTAACTATAAAATAGTCCTATGCAACTTTTTAGAAACTATTTAATGACTATCATAGTTTTCAAATTCAAATTCAGCTTTCTGAAATGAACATCTTCCACCTCAACGGCTCCTTTATTTCACAGTCTGTTTTTATTAATGCATCATATTTATACATAATATGGAGATTCATTTTTGAAGTAATCACACATAAATATAATTTGCTCCAATTCAGTCCCCAGGACTTCCGCTTTCCCTCCCTTCCTCCCTCTCCTGTTTCCCTTCCTCTACTCAATTGACTTCTTCTAATTCGTTTATAGTTTTTATTCACTTAGTGCTTCATAGACACACATAATTGTGAAATTCACTGTGGTATATCCATATGTATCCATAGGATTGTTTTGTCAGTTTCATTCCACCATCACTCACTTTTCTTGTCCCTCCTCCCCAGCCTTCTATCCCTGTTCCTCTACTTCACTGATCTCTCTTCTGTTTTCATGAGGTATCACCTTGACACTTTTTTCAATTAATTATTATTTTGCTCTAGCTTTCGCACATGAGAGAAAACATTCAACCCTTGACTTTGCGAGTTTGGCATATTTCACTTAGCATGATGTTCTCCAGTTCCACGTAATTACCAGAAAATGTCATAATTTCATTCATCTTAATGGCTAAGTAAAACTCCATTGTGTGTGTACACTACATTTTTATTATCCATTCATCTGTTCACAGGCACCTGGGCTAGTTCCATAACATGGCTATTGTGAATTGTACTGCCATAAATGTTGATGTGGCTGTGTCGCTATAGTAGGCTGATTTTAGTTCTTTTGAATAAATGCCAAGGTGTGAAATAGCTGGGTAATATGGTGAATCCATTTCTAGTTTTCTGAAGAATCTCCAACTTCTTTTCAGTGTTTGTACTAATTTGCAGTCCCACCAACAATGCATTTTTCCTCACATTCTTGCCAATGTTTATTAGTATTTGCATTTTTGATAATTGCCATTCTGACTACAGTGAGATGAATTCTCAATAGACTTCATTTGCATCCCTAATAGCTAGAGATGTTGAACATTCTTTCATATATTTGTCAACCATTTGTATTTTTTTCTTTTGAGATATGTCTGTTTAGTTCTTTTGCCCATTTATTAATTGGACATGGGATTAATATCCCATGTCAAAAAAACTTAACACCAACAAATAAAATAACCAGCAAACTATTAATTAAGCAACCATAATAGGCCAAGTCCCTTGTCAAACATTGGAGTCATAGAAAAAACATGAGATAAATCCTGACCAGAAGGAATTGATATAGGTCAGTGGGAGAAAAATCAAACTGGGATTTAAGTCACCTTCATGAATATACTATATATCTGGCAGGGATTATTCATTTATTATCAAAGAATGCGTCAGGGATGGCTCTGAATTTTTTATACTTCCTGAAGGATGGTGATGTCATGTACTGATGTAATACACCAAAGAAGAGGGACAGGTTTGGAGATTCTATGTGGATAATCTGAACAGTTTCACAACTCTGAATGAAAAGACAGAATTTTGAAAGCTGTACAGGTAATAATCAATGAAATGTGTGAAATCTTTGTGATAAAAAATTAAAGAGATATAAAACCAGAAAGCTGAAGATTACAAAGATATATTCAATGACTGGATAAAATCTGTTTGTAGGCCGGGAGTGGTAGCACATGCTTGTAAGGAGGCAGGAGGATCTCAGGTTCAAAGCCAGCCTCAGCAATGGTGACATGCTAAGCAACTCAGTCAGACCCTGACTCTAAAAAAATACAAAAATAGGGCTGGGGATGTAGCTCACTGATTGAGTGCCCCTGAGTTCAATCCCTAGTATACCCCCCAAAAATCTGTTTATAAAGCGTGCTTAAACTGGATGCCTAGAGAGTAAAGAGAGAGAGGAATAGGTGTTGCTATGGGATTCAAAACAACTGATCCATGAAAAGGACCTGGCAACAGTATCAAATCAATCAAGGAAACAAAAATATCTGGATCAACCCTATCAAGGTTTGGTTTTGCATTATTAATTAAAATACTTTCAAATTAAAGACAGACCCATTTTGGGTGTACAATTATTATGTCAATTGAAAACAAAAGGATAAAAATGAAAAAAAAAAACCTTAGTTTTTATTATGAGATAATGTAAATAAATATACTTGTGACCCAAAAAGAACAGATATGTGAACATTTTTTTCTGTTTTTACTTCAGTTTTTATAAAGGAAGTAAAAGTTACAGATAATAAAATTTTCTCATGAATATGTGTGAAAGTAATAAGTGGTCATTTGGCAAGAATGGTAAGAGCTAATTGATTTCTCCTTTGCCATGTTATCTTTCCCTTTTCCCTGACAAATGACAACTTCCCTTCCCACCCCCAACTTCTTATCTGTACCATCTAGTATGGTCACCATCAGCTACTTGTGGCCATTTAACTTTTAATATATTGTACTTGAGTAAAATTATAAGTCCATTTTCTA
Source organism: Marmota marmota marmota (assembly GCF_001458135.2). Taxonomy (NCBI): domain Eukaryota; kingdom Metazoa; phylum Chordata; class Mammalia; order Rodentia; family Sciuridae; genus Marmota; species Marmota marmota. The sequence continues at coordinate 4,327,609 of NW_026000170.1, read as the reverse complement.
TTCTCCCTACCCACATTTAAGAGTTCAAAAGCTCTATGTGGCTAGTGGCTACCATATTGGTGATCAGAGATGCAGAATACTTCCATAATTGTAGAATGTTCTGTAGTTTTTGATGGTAGATTTTGGTTAGTATATTTTTCTGGGTCAGACTTTTATCTACTCAGATATGAAGGAGACATCCTAATTGATTCAAGAAAGAAATGCCTCAGTGAGATTTGACAAGTGTGGGTAGTTTTTACTAACACATAACTTGTGCTTTCTGACTAACTTCTAGACAGAATTAATTGGCTGTAATGTTTTCTTCTTGTTTTAGTTTTTTAACTTATGTAATGATGTATTTTGTGTTATAGACATGCATATGCGTATAAAACAGTGTGTTTTTCTTACTAAGATTTCATGTAAATATTCTGCAATATGTTCTCTTAATAACTTTAAAGTATGATTCCAACATTTCCAAATTAAAAACTACTTTGTGAACAATATTTAATTTAAAATCCTGCTTTATGTGTCCCATAAATAGATCCAATTTTTCCAGAATTTTTCAATAGAACCAGTAAATAAATAAATAAATAAATACACACACACATACATATATATCATATAATATCTATTGATCTTTGCATATCAAGTTAACTTGCTTAACTTACAAAATCATCTTATCATATGCTATTTTATTTTTATTGTTTTGTTGGGGTTTTCAATATGTAGCTTATTTTAATTCTGCTCTGTAACCCTACATTTGTTTAGTCTTTTTCCAACACAATTTATTCTTTTCTCTTTGCTTTTTCTATGTAGAATATTACTCTAAAAGTTCTGAAATTCTTGCATTTCAAAATGGTTACTTAGACAATGGTGTTTTTGTGTATACAATTCTTATGTTCAAGTCCTTGATTGTTTTGAATACATTTACCTCCTACCAAGTTTTCACTTATAATGCTGGTGTGACAAAATCAGAATTCAGCCTTGTACTTTGTCCCTTTTGCATAACTTGTTAATTTGATCTGGTTGTTTAAACTATTTTTTCTTAGCTGTGAAATTTATTAGCTTATTTGAGTATATCCAAGGATGGACAATTGTGCATGAGATGATTGCTTTTCATATGTTGATTTTCAACTATTATTTTTGTGACAATATTATTTGAAGTTATATTTTATTTAATTTTTGGTGGGACAGGGCTAGGCTCCAGTGCTTCGGATGCTGGATTCCCTCTGCATTTACTCCATTGTATATCATTTCTACCCCATCAGACTCTGTTCATTATTCTCATTTATGCTTTGTGTACCTTTCTTTCCCCTTGATAGTGTGCTTTCCTACACTACTTTCCAATGCAATCTCTATATGCTTTGTCCTTCCTGCACTACTTCTATATGCATTTCCTTCCAATACTCCCTCTTGTGAGTATTGCTTCTGTATGCTCAAATGTCACCTCCTGGTATTATGGCACTATTCCTACATGAGATCTTGAAGTTCTATCACCTTACCATCTTTGTTTTGTTTTGTTTTTAAAAGAAAACAGTTCACTTATTAATTTTTTAAAAGTCAAAAGAGTTTGGTAAGGTTTTTATCTGTTCTATTACATCATATTATTGCTGTACTATTAAAATCAATTATTTATTTGATTTAAAAATTTCATATCAATGTTTCCATTTTCATTGTATTCTTAGAAATATTTCCAGATAGTAAGACATGCTCACCAAATTAGAATTTTAAATTTTATAAATTGAAGGCTTGACACATAATTTTTGTCTTACATTTTAACAAGTTAACATAAAGTTCTAAAAGGGCCTCTGAGCACAGATTCAGATTTCTATTTTTTGTACTCAATAGGATTTAAGATTTTGTTGTCTCTCAGCATAAAATATTTTGACTCTCCCATTAATTGATAAGATTTGAAAGCCTAATTTTATTAAAAACACATTATAAAGTTTTTAGTCACCTTTCAGTTAAGATAGAGGTTCTCTGTGTATGCTTACTTATTCGAAGTGTGTTATGATTTGTGGTTTGATTGAATATATAGTCTAGATTTTTCAATGTCTGAGACTTGACTGTAACTTATACTTTCCTACTTATTTGCTAAACAGTTAGCCTCTCTCCACCCTGAAGGATGCATAAATACACACAAATATATATGTACAGAACAAAGAATTTAAATTTTCTATTTTATTTTTTATATTCTAAAAGATTTGCTTTGAAATTTATTATTGTTTAATTGCTACATAAATTAATATTTCAAGTGAAACACAATATGTAACTAGTTCTAAAATCATTAAATTTATTATTTTACTTTCAAATCATTCTCATGTGTTGTTTGGCTATTTTTCATTCTCACTTTATCTTTGTATTTTTTTCCTTCCTTCCCCATAAGTATATTCTACACTAAATACTTCATCAAGGTTTTATAGCTTTTTTAATGCTGAAAACATGTGTCTGATTAGTACGTTTGGCTGAATATAAAATTTGTGATGACACTTTTTTCTCTCAACACATTGAAAACATTACCCCATTGTCTTCTTACATTTGGAATTGCTTATTCTGCTATTATTCTTTGATTATTCTGTAATAAGCCTAATTCTGTTCCTCTGAATATCATTGTAGTTTCTTTCAGGTAGTTTTAATAGCTTAACATTTATCCTCTGACGTTTCACTCTTCTTTCTGTAGGTGCAGATATATTTTCGTATATCTTTTTGATGACACTTATAAACATTCCATGTAAGGACTCATAGTTTTTATCAGTTCTGATAAATCATTAGTCATTTTATCTTTGAATATTTACTCTTCCATTGCTAAAACCCTCCACAGACACATATTGAAATTTTGCTACTTGTTTCATTTCACCTTTAAAAAAATCTCTCACACATTGCATTGATTTCTCTATGTCACCATTTGGGTCAATTTCCTCTTACTGGCTTCTTATTAGTGTATTATCACTTTAGCCAAGTTGAGTCTGTGTTTCCAAAATACTCTCAAGATTTCTAATTACTTCCTTATGTTTTTTTATGTAATGCTTTTAAAACATCTCTACAAATTTAATGACACTCTTCTCACAAAAAAATGGAATCTAATTTGTCTCCCTTTAAAAATCAGTTGGATTTAATGACTCACTTATGATAAAAAGCATGTGCAGGAAATGACACTGCATGGCTAGGTCTTCAAAAAAGACACAGCTTCTGCTGTGTTTTGTTCTTATGTTTTGTTCTTCCCTTCATCCTTTTCCTTTTTATTTTTTTCTCCATTATTCTGTCTCTCCTCACCCTCAAATTTGTAGGGTCTTAGTTACTGTGTATAATCAAATCTGGCTATTATAAAACCACCGTTCTAGGAAAACCATATGCAGAGACAACAAAAATAAAAACAGTGCTAAAAGGGACCACAGCTTCACCAGACTCCCAGTGAATATTTAAATTTTATAGCTCAGACACTAGTCAGATGAATTGTCAAGGCTTCTAAAGATCCAAGCTTCCAGCTTTTTAGCCATCTTTGCTAATAGAGTACATTAGTCTTCTATGTTAAGACCTGTCCCAATTCCTGACTCATAACATCTGTAAGAGAATAATTGTTGTGGTTTGCGTTTGTTTGTCTGCCACTGGTTGTTTGAGATTTTTGTTTTGGAAAAATTGGCTAGAGTAGAATTTTATATGAAGAGTTGCTGCTATAATAAAATCCCCAAAATATGGCGATGGCCATTGAACCAGGTGCTGGGCATAATTGGAAGCCAAATGTCCCAAGCAGACTATGGGGGAGTGCTTAATAAGATTTTTAGAGACTAAAGTGGTAAATCCTTGTTACCTATTTAACAATTCCTTCATGGACATCACCATGGCATCAGAGAACTGAATGATGTAGCTTAAGAGATTTCTAGGTGAAATGTCTGTGTACCCCATGGTATCTGGATGATCACTGTGAAATAGGAGAGGATACTCTAAAGGAAGAACTAGCAAATACGAAGAAATCAGGACTTTCTTCCAAACCTCTCCATGATTCTCACGTTAAGAAAATGATTCCGAGTAAATATTAAACCCAAGTGGGACTATAGATCCTGTGTTATAACCTTGATGCCTTAGGAAACTGTGTGATTAGATAATAAAATGATTGTCAAGGACTTTAAGAGTACCTCATGCAGAACGTCCATTAAACAATAGAGATTATTACAATTTAAAGTTTATTGTCTCTTAGGAGTCTTACCAGAAGCCTAAAGTCAAGAAAAGTTTATTGCAAAGATATGCATGTCTTTTGTTTAGTGGTGGTGGTTATAAATTGATTTGTTAGAAAGCCGGCAGTTTAGAAAGAATGATATTAGTTTGGACTTAAGGGACAGAGAGTATAAAATGAAAAGAGGGCTGCTAGAGTTTTGAACTTAAAATCTCTCCCCTCAAAGACACATGTATTAAAGGCTTGGTCCCCGGGAGATGGTGAAGTAAGTGATTTTGCTCTGCCACATGCCTCTGCTATGATGTGCTGCTTCACCACAGGCCCAAAGCAACAGGGCCAATCAATCATCCACTGGAACCTCTGAAACTATAAGCCCAAACAAGTCTTTAAAAAAATGTTTTTTGAGATGGGAGCATCTCATTTTGTTGCCCACGCTGGCCTTAAAACTCATGAACTTAAGCAATCATCTGGCTTCAGTCTCCTGAGTAGCTGGGAGTTACAAGCATATGGTATTGTGCCTGATTTAACCTTATCTCTTTTTTTTTGGGGGGGGTGGGTGGGTAGGAATTGAACTCAGGGGCATTCAACCACTTGGCCGCATCCCCAGCCCTATTGCTTTTGGATTTTATTTAGAGACAGGGTCTCGCTGAGGTGCTTAACACCTTGCTTTTTTGCTGAAGCTGGATTTGTTTGAACTCATTGATCATCCTGTCTCAGCCTCCCCAGCAGCTGGGATTACAGGCATGCACCACCGCACCCAGCTAACCTCATCTCTCTTTAAGTAGATTACCTCAAATGTTTGTTATACTAATGGAAATCTGACTAATACAAGGATTTCCAGTCTCCAAACATCTACAGCCACAATAATCAGTGAGAAAACAACTTACTTGCCAATATATGATAATTTTATGGAAAATGAAATTTAAGAAATAGAATCTAAGTAGGAACCGAGAAGAATAAAAAAAAATATAGAGAATCATTCCCATGTAGCAGGTCTAAATCTTCAACAAGAAACTAGTTTTATCTGCCTCTTGTTCACTTCTTCCTGCTTAAATAGGTAATGAATCTTGTTGGGTATGTGGGAGACTCCCAGATGAAGTTAAGTCTCTGTCTCCATAGAACATCACAGAATCCCTTATGCCATCCCCTCCTCTCTGAAGGGTGCCAAATTCAAAAGTTTTCTCCACCAATCCCCGCTGGACACAGTGTCACTGGCTGTTCCTGAGTCACCCTGCCAATCAGCACTCACCAAGTTGCCGCCACAATCCTTCTTAAGCCAAAACTTGCAATATCATGCTCTGGGCCCCCTTGCTCTCTGCTCTCTTCCTCTCTGCCCTCTTCCTTTTCTTTCTCTCCTCTCTCTAGTCTCTTTCTCTTTCTCTCTGCCCCACTCCTCTCCTCTCTCTGTTCTCCTTTTCTTCCCCTTCGGGCAGCCCCCCAATAAAATCTCTTGGTTAAATCTCCATCTCGGGTGAGTACTCACCTTTCCCATCTGGTATAGTCTCAGGAAATAATTTTATTTTTCTTTCAGCCCATTTTCTTTTTTTGAGAGAGGCAGAACACCAATTAACATAGGCAGTTTTAATTTTTTTTTTTTAGAAAGGATGAGATGGAAAGTACCCCCAAACCATAGAAATATTGACCTATTGCTTTGATAGTTCAACACTAATTGTGGGTCATGAATTTGTTGTAGCCTAGTCTCTATATTTGCTTAATTTTTTTCCAGACTCTTGAGCAGCTCAGACATAGTCCATCAGACAGATCAATCCTGACTTGGAAGTTTTCTGGCAAATACAAACAAAAAGAAAATTAGAACAAGAAGTTGTGTATTGAGCTTTGGATAAAGCATCATACATTCATAGGCATGGAAATGGGAATGGGAGAGAGTTGACAAGGAGAAAGGTAGAGATGAAGAAATGAAATCCCCCACAAATGGAGGACATCATTATTTCAATGTTTCAAAAGTAGATGAAGGATAGAAATGTAGGAAGATGGGTTCAGAAACATTTGAATTTAAGATTTCTGATTCGGATCATTTAATATAATTCAAGGAATCAAAATATGGACATAAGAGTGAGTATAAGTGAGGCAATGCTCACCAGAACTGAATGATCTAAATTGTTGGCTTGGGGCTCCTCAGAGATACTGAATACCCAGAATATTAGCAGCAATAAAAGATAATAAGTCACCTGAAAAAATAAGGAAGTCAATGAAGCTGGCTTATTGATGGATTAGCAGGAAAGTGACATGAGAAAATAATCATTCAAATTGCCATTCAATAAAAAGTAGATATCATAGAAAGTATGTGTTATATAAATTTGATTACTTATTAGTTTATAATAACATATATATTTATTAAAGCTAAAAAAATGCCAGAATTATGTACAATAAAATACCAGCCTTGCTGTTGTTGTGTGTTCTAGTTTAGTACATTTTTATATGTGATTGTGCAGTGTCTTTTGCAATAGAAATTAAGAAATGAATATATTTAAAGGATATTTACATGTTTTGAAAATGTTAGTGGCATGTACATTTATATACTGTTGAGGACAACAGCCGAGTCGGGATGACGAATGGCATTTTTGCCAGAAGTAGTGGTTGAGAGGTGATGCCAGCGAGTTCTCATGGAGTTCCCCTTGAGTTCCAGTTGAGCTCTCGCAGGGATTCCCGGAGAGTTCCCATTGGTTGTGGAAGTGCCGGAGGAGGGATATTTCCCATTGCTGGTTCCTGGAGAGCTGCATGGCATTCGGGAGAATTCCTGGGGAGCGTGTGTGGAGTGTGCTGGTGGAGTTCAGAAATAAAGTTTGTTCCTGCTTCAGTGGTTTGTGATTTATGCCCAGCCAGACTGCTGCAATATACAATTTTTAAAAAATTCTCTTTTATTTTCTTCCAGTTGAATGATACTTGTAAAGAATCAGATTTTCAATTAGAAATATTATGTCATTATGCAAAACTTATTGAATATGAAGTCAAAATATTAAATACCTGTAAATACCTGACCAAATATTTTCATTTCCCCATCTATTTGCTTTTAGAAAATCTCCTCCTTGTCTTTTTTTTTTAAACCATCTGCTAAAAATAGTGGATTGCACTATGTTGTACTTAAGATGTTTCCTAGCTGGATGTAATGGTGCATGCCTGTAATCCCAGGGCCTCCGGAGGTTGAGACAGGAGGATCACAAATTCAAAGCCAGCTTCAGCAACTTAGCCAGACCCTATCTCAAAATAAAGATAAAAAAGATTGGGAATGTGGCTCAGTGTTAAAGTACCCCTGATTTCAATCCCCAGGAGGGAAAAATAGCTTCACAACTCTAATATTCCAGTGTTTTAAGTGTTTACTAATAATTTACTATGACCTAGCTACTATTAATGATCCTTCATTTAAAAAGCAAAAGGGACAAATGGTGGTTCCATTCCCAGCTTTCCAAGAAATCTCCATACTGCTTTCCAAATTGGCTGCACCAATTTGCAGCAATGTACCAGCTATTCCCCTTCTCGGTCTATTCCCTAAAGACATAAAAAGAGCATGCTACAGGGACACTGCTACATCGATGTACATAGCAGCACAATTCACAATAGCAAGACTGTGGAACCAACCTAGATGCCCTTCAATAGATGGATGGATAAAAAAAATGTGGCATTTATACACAATGGAGTATTACTCTGCATTAAAAAATGACAAAATCATAGAATTTGCAGGGATATGGATGGCATTAGAGCAGATTATGCTAAGTGAAGCTAGCCAATCCCTAAAAAACAAATGTCAAATGTCTTCTTTGATATAAGGAGAGTAACTAAGAACAGAGTAGGGTCGAAGAGCATGAGAAGAAGATTAACATTAAACAGGGATGAGAGGTGGGAGGGAAAGGGAGAGAGAAGGGAAATTGCATGGAAATGGAAGGAGACCCTCAGGGTTATACGAAATTACATACAAGAGGAAGTGAAGGGAAAGGGAAAAAATACAAGGGGGAGAAATGAATTACAGTAGAGGGGGTAGAGAGAGAAGAGGGGAGGGGGGATAGTAGAGGATAGGAAAGGCAGCAGAATACAACAGACACTAGTATGGCAATATGTAAATCAATGGATGTGTAACTGATGTGATTCTGCAATCTGTATACAGGGTAAAAATGGAAGTTCATAACCCACTTGAATCAAAGTGTGAAATATGATATATCAAGAACTATATAATGTTTTGAACAACCAACAATAAAAATTTAAAAAAAAGCAAAAGGGAGAAAGGGGTCCTTGACAATAAGCTTTTGGAATTGAGATGAGAGTACACTGATAATGTCCCAGAGGATATTTTCCTGCTTTATGTATAGAAATATCAGTTAGAGAACTTTTTAGGTGTTCTTTGAAAAGATTCCAACTTAATGATTCTTGTCATAACTCTTCTTGAAAGTAGTTTTACTAGAATATTCAGTAATTTCTTCATACTTATGTGCTATTAATAGTGTTGAAAATACATCTAAAACAGTGACATCTGGTGGCTACATGTGGGTGTTGCAAAGTTATTATACTTAAGTTTTAATACAAATGAGAGATCCCAGTAAGGCAAAGGTTCATAATAAGAACATGGAAAATATATTTGAAGCTCTTTTTTAAGAGAATATGTTAGCATTTATACATAAATGGGGTATTTTATTTCATAATTGTGATATATATTCAACTGTTAAAAGATGAATAAGAAATGCAAACCCCTGTTGGTCCAGGATTAATATTTGTCATGTTATAGGAATGGGGAATTCCCACATATAATAATTTTATGTTTTCTTTTTGAATTATATATTTAAAAAGAGCATTTTGATTCAAAAGTAAAAATCCTGTCATAATCCCTGACTTTCTGGGATAAGGTATAAGTAATAGGAAAATTAAGATTTTTTTTTCTTGTTAGTCTACTAGTAATACTGTTTTCAATAAGATATTTGTGTTTTGGAAATATTTTAATTTTTCATCTAGCATCCCAAATAATTGAATTATGTTCTTTTCCGAATGTCTATATCTACTCTCACCTCTTCCATTCCAGCTCTCCAAACGATTAAAAATTATAACCAGAAAACACTTTAAGAACATAAAACATCTTTGATTCCTCTGAAGTTCTTCTTCTATTTTGTACAGTGCCAACAGCGCTAAGAACAAAGTTGTGTGTTCAATAATTCTTAGTAGATGGAGTAAGAGTCACCCTGAATCTTCCTTATTTACCACTGCACTCATTTTCCTTTTTGCTCCAAAGAACCCCCTGTTTAATATAAACTCCCTCTTTCTAAGGGTAAACTTTCTGCCTATTCTCTTAACCCCACCTTCTCTTACCTCCTCGGGGAACTTGTTCTCAACAGACTTCTCAATCATTTGCCTTTCATACAACTTTATTTTTCTTTTTTCTGCTTTAGCAGTGTATCTCCTCCAAAGTAAAAAAAGAAACCAAAGCAACCAGTCAAATAAGCAACCAAGACCAATAATAATAAGAAGCTCTTTACTTTACCCTAGAGTAGTCTTTATTTCCTTTCACAGCCAAAATTCTAAAATGTGTCAAGTTCATGATTCTTCTTTTGTATAACCTCATTCACAGCTAACTTAACTGCCTGCCTCAAGCACTATATCAAAAGTCTTTTATTTAGATTTTCTGTCTGAGTACTTTTTCTGGCCCTCACATTTCTCTTCCCAAATACAATTGTGCCACTAGCCTTGGTTCTTGAAGATTCTAGGAGTGGTGATTTATTTTGTAACTACTTTCTTCATAGGTAAAATGGGAATAAATAATACAGCCTCGCTGTAAGGATAAAGGAGTTAATTGTATACAAATCAGTTAGAGCTTTAAACATAACATTCAATGGTATTAGTTATTATCATTAGCAGCATTCTTATTTCCTACATTAAATAAAATTCAACCCCCCCTCTCAGTTTTTCCAAGTATTTTATGAGGGAGAATCTTAAACTGACTTCCTGCCCAATTTAAGATCCTGATTAATTCTGTCTGGTCTTTACCCTGAAGTACAATTTGAGAAACTGATAAAAGGATTGATCTTGCCAAAGCAATTTCTACAAGTGGTAACATTTACCTGATACCTGTACACCAGAATCCTGATGTCATTTTATCTTGATGGAGCTTAAGTATTTCTTTTTAAATGATTTCTTTTTTCCATTTCTTTATAAATTCAACCGAATGATTATATATGAAATTATCACAATGCATTATATGTTACAAAAATATACAATATGTATTCATATGTAAAGTAGATGTTTTAAATATAGTAAAATACAACTTATCTGCAGACCTACTCACTATAATGAAAGTTCTGGGTAATGAAATATCTTGGAAATGATTGTGGTTTGAGTCCTCCTATCAATTTAGATAATCTATCGAATATTGGAAGTTCACATTGGTTTGTGTCAGATGCTTAACCTTTTACATGTAAACCAATAAATTAATTACAATCCGTGTTTCTCAATTTGCTAAAGTTTAAATGAAGAGATGTCATTTTTCTACCTTTAGTTCCAAATATCATCATCTACTTTACAGTTTTAGACACTGTAAAACCAAGAGCATTCACTATTTTCTAGATTACTCTGAAAAAAAATTTAAAAAAAGCTTGTACCAAAACTCTAACCTCTATAGATATCATTATCTTTGACAGTGTGTTATGAGATGATGGAATGTTATATTGGCAGTGCAGATACTAGGTTGAAGGCTGCATGATAGTTCTCTAGAGGTGTATATCATCTTTGTTTGAATAACTAGGGACTTCAAACTGACAGCTTGGGAATTTGCTGTTTAAATATTTGACAACCAATTAGATGTACATAGTACAAGGTATTAATGGCTTAAAAGGAAAATACAAATTCAAACCCAACAACAGAAACATAAGATGAGCTGTAAATGTTCGGAAGGTGAGAACATTATTTCTGTTTGGGAGATGAATTTGTGGAAATGATAATTAAGGTGTATTTTGAAACCTAAATTAGTTCTATCCTCAATATTGAAGAAGGTCTTTTCTCCATATTCTTTTCCAATATCAAAATTAGGAGTTAGTTTCTATCATAATTAAGAAAAACTCCCAATCCCTTTTATATTTAAAATTAATCTATTCTGCCTGTTATTTCCCATAGAAATATATATTTCTATCTAGTTTGGTTTATTTATTTAGGTACTGGGAATGAAATCCATGAGTTACTATACCACTAGGATACATCGCCAGTCCTTGTTAGTTTTAACTTTAAAACAGGGTCTCTCTGCGTGGCTAAGGCTGGCCTCTAATTTGTGTTTTTCCTTCCTCAGCCTCCTGAGTCACCAGGGTTACAGGTGTGTGCCACCATGTTGGCTTATTTTTTATTTTATTTTATTTTTATGGTGTTGGAGATTGACACCAGGGGTGTTCAACTACTGAACTACACCCATAGCCTTTTTTGAATTTTATTTTGAGACAGTCTTACTACATTTCCCAGGCAGGCCTTGAATTTGTGATCATCCTGGCTCAGCCTCCTGCAGTTGCCAGGATTTACAGGTATACTTTTAGCATATAATTGTATTATAAGATGCTTCCTATTATGGGAATAGATGTGGATTATAACCTTGAGAAATAACAGTTTACATTAGAAGATCTGTGTCAGATAGGCTAGTGTTCAAATTCACTATCATTCATGGTTTTTTCAAGTGTCAAATGGCATAATAATGGTTAATTATCAGAATTTTGATAAAGAGCAAATCAAATAACATATCTGGTAATTCATTAGGTAGTACATGACAATATTATAGGTACTAAAAATATCACAATTTATTTCTAATACTTTTTGTGGTAAGCCATTCTTATAGACCGTGGCCGCCATTAGAAGATGGCGCCGGCTTCTACTGTGGCCTGTGATAAACAACTCCTTTTATGGAGAGTTGGCACGCAATCCCTTACCACCCTATGAGAGAGATCCACGTGGCGGCTTAGGATTGGGATGCGGGGGGCTTTATTAAGCTGTGCTTGGGTGTGCCGGGGGCGGGCGCTAGAAGATGATACATGACTCAAGGCCTGAATAAACTGCTGAAAGAAGAATCCTGTGTCGTGTTTTCCCTTGCCGGCGAGGGGTCGCGGCAACTTTTATTCTATTTGACCTGGGAATTGAACCCAGGGCTTTTTGTGTGCTAAACATGCGATCTACATACTGAACTATATTCTCAGCCTTCATATGCATTTTTTAAATTAAGTAGAGTGATAAAGCTTCTGTTTTAGAATGATTATGTCTCTAAGAAATCCTACTAAATAATAGAAAAATAAGAGCTTAGCAATAACTAAGTAACTAAAAGTCCATTTTAAAAATCATTAAGGTAAGGAAAACATAAAAAAGAAAGTTATTTATTAAATCTTTAGAAGCTAACGTATAAGCAGACTATAGATTTCTTATTTAGCAGACCGGCAAGATCTGACTCTTAATCCTCCAAGCTTAAGTCTGCAGTCCTCAACAACTGTAGGAATAGAAACATAGCTACTTCCAACTGAGGTCATGACTGGTGCTAAAAATTAAAAAAATAAAAGTCAAAAGTCTGTCTAAGGATCTTAGATCACAGATCTTCTTCCCCTTCCACAAACATGTACCATTGTGTCTCCCTAAACTCCAGTGGAACAACAGGTTTATTCCCCAATTTAATATTAATTCACAGGTCTCAGGAATAACCATGCTGAAAATGAGGGCTTGTGAGATATGTGGACAATAACGGGTAACATCTTCTTACAACATATCCTCTCCCACTCATAAATAGTCTGTGCAAGACATTAATCTTGCTGGGCAACATCAAAGGATTCCTTTGGAAAAAAAAAACTGACAAACCCCAACATTAAAAAAAAATGAGCAGATACTAGATATTTTATTCTCTTTTTTAAATTCGAATTGCTGGTTTTATTTTTTATTTTGTATTAGGCCATGATAGTTATACTACTAGTTGACTTCATTTTGACAAAACAATATATGCATGAGTTTGATTTCAATTCCCATCCTTCCCCATGCCTCCCGTCATCCTCTTTCTCCCTGTTCTCTTTCCTCTACCAATTTTTCTTTCACTCATTTTTTTTTTAATTTTTATTGGTATGTTGGACATGTACATAAAGGTGAAATTCCCTGAGGTATATTCATCTGGCATATAACATGATTTCCTTGAATTCATTCCATATTTCCTTCCCTTTCCCATCCTTCCACCTTCCCCTTCATCTTCTTCGTCTACTTCATTGATCTTCCCCATGTATTTGTGATATCGGATTCTCCCACCTCTGTCTTCTTTCCTTTATTTTACTCTAGCTTCCACATATGAGAGAAAACATTCCACCCTTGATTTTCTGAGTCTGGCTTATTTCACTTAGCATGATGTTCTCTCCATTTCCACCCATTTACTACAAATGCCATAATTTCATTCTTTCTGTGGCTGAGCAAAATTCCATTATGTATGTGTGTGTGTGTATGTATGTGTGTGTGTGTGTATATATATATATATATATATATATATATATATATATATATTCTTGATCCATTCATCTATTGATGGGCATCTAGGCCAATTTGATATTTTGGCTATTGTGAATTGTGCAAGCAGATAATAAATATTAAGAGTTGGGTCCACCCCTTGTCATGAATAAACCTGTTAATGGGGGAAACACAACAATTCTCAAAATTCTTCATGTACTCCGATTTATATTCAATTGAATAGTACGCCATCCTTAAATATAAATAGGGCATGGAGCTCCAAGTTTCAGGGTAACACTTCCATCATAAATCAGAGTTAAAAAACAGAAATAAAATGAATGCAGAAAGAAAAGGAAGTATGAAATAAATAGAAAATAATTAATCCTAAAATAGCTTCAAAAGATAAGAATAGATATTTCATCTATGAAATCATTTTGGGGGTTATAAGGAAAACTCATTCAGAAAACCAACAACGGCTCTATAAAATTAAAAATGTAATAGCAAAGTTTAAAAACTCACTGGATTTTTGACAAATAATTAAAAAATAAAACTCCCACAAAGTAAAACATTAATAATAGAAAAACACAGAAAAGTAATGAGAGAAAACAGGTTAAGACATTGTAGGTTTAGTTCTAGGACTTCACTATCTGAATAATAGAGAGGAGAGGGGAGGAAATTACCAAATAAAATTTTCCATGAACTGAGCCTGTAGCTCAGTGTTACAGTCCTTGTCTTTCATGTGTAAGAGCCTGGGTTCCATCTCTAGCCCAGCAAAGAAATAAATAGCCCACAATTGAAAGATACTCCTTTCCCTTTAAGTTCACCAAGTACAAATAAAATAGAAAGGGGAAAATATGAAAAGACATAACTTTCTGAAATATGTCCTGTCCCTAGAGAAACAGAAGACCCTACAAACTTATAGAGGGAGCAAGTACCAGTATCATTACACCATTTTGAACCAAATGAGATAATGAAATCAGGCTAACTATTGGATTAGCTTGAATTTCCTGGGATGTTTAGCCCCTGGGGACTATTTTAAGAAAAAAATCTAAAGACATAAAGCTGTTTCCAATACTACAGCAAAAGTGAAGATTGTAATATATGCATCATCTATCTATGTGCAGGATTGAGGAAGTGGACACTTCTAAAATTGTCTCCAGGGGAAGCACATGGAAGGTGGGAGAGAGCAGAAGGAAAAACAGCTACTTTGAAATTCTCTTACTTGAGAATTGTAGAAGAGATTGTTTAAATGGAGCAAGACAAGTGAGCTATGGTTTGCTCCATGAAAAGTTGCATTAGAAATAAACCTAAAAAAGAACCACCATATCAATTTATTCCTCTTCCCTTGGCACAAACAATGATGCAGGGCTTCCATGTAGAGAACAAAATCTTCTACTCCATAAAAATCTATTCTGAGGATGCTAAGACCCTAACATATGGTGGAAGAACCAGGGCTTTAGTATTAAGTGTTATTTTCAGCTCCCACTCTATCTTTGTCTTTCTTTGGGTAAATATTTATTGAGCACTTGCATGTGCCAGGATCTGTTCTGGCAGTAGCAATGCATCTGTGACAATAGATAAAAATCCTTGTTTCATGCAAGTTGCCATCTAATATATATATATATATATCTGTCTCTTATACACATCTAGTTC
>NW_026000170.1:4290802-4307378 GCF_001458135.2 Marmota marmota marmota | reverse complement strand
TCAAAAAAAAAAAAAAAAAGTGAGTGTGTGGGTGGTGCTGAAGATAGCTCAGTGGCTGAGTAGCTCCAGGGTCAATCCCCAGTATGACAAGAAGAAAAAGAATAGTGGGAAGCTATATAATGTAATAACTTTTTATATTGTCTGAATTTATTTAAGCCTCATCTCTGCCTTGTCTCTAGTCTTATTTATTTATTTTGAAAGTTCTCCTGAACTATTACTTATAGTTCTTGCATGTTTTATCTTAGTGTTATTGACAATGATTATATTTTTACACACAGACCTCTAAAAAAGACTTTTAAAAATGATATATTTCTCTGATTGTTGCAGGAAATACCTAGCATTCACAGAACAAACTAAATGAACTGCTGATATATTTATTATTTTTACATGTAACTCATTAATTGCAAATATTTTGTTTTGAAGTTTTACTAATTTTCAAAATTTTTGTGTATATATTCACACTTGCCTTCAAATTATTTTACTTAAATTTTATATTCGCTTAGTAAAATAAATTAGATTCATAATTTTTCATGTGATGGACCAATATGAATAAAATGTAGATATGTATTCTGTTTGGAGACTAAAGTAGTTTACCTAATTTAACTTCAAAATTATCTACATCTATGTTTTTAGTTTTGCTCTAAGTTTTAATTTAAAATTTTATGACTTACAGATTTCTTTGTTTCTAAGTGTGACATTTTTCTTGAAAACCAAATATTTCCAATTATTTTATTATGAGTGATTTCATAGTTTTGAATGTGTTTCATGAATCCCCCTGCTGGTTCAATTCTTGGATTTCTAGAAAAAAATTGCTTAAAGTGAAGCTGTTCTCTATGAAGCAATTTTAAATTATTAGCTGACAGGAATCTAAGCATCACATAATGTGCCTGAACATTTAAAATTAGGGTGAGTTGAAGCAACAAAGGCTAGCTTTTGCCTTCTGCCACCTACACTATTCCATGTACACAATCTGCATTGGGAAGGAATGTTAGGCTTCTCTGCCTTGTCAACTAAACAGAAAAAAAATAAACAAGAAAGGGAGCCAAAGCAGACTCCAAAGTCCTTTCTCATTGCCAAGTGTGACAATACCACATGTGTGGGTGTCTTGATCCAGCTGCAGATACATCTGCTTGTGCTTTTTTTGGCATCATAGTAGATATCCCAGTAGGATTTCTCCAAAATAGCAATCTGTCAGTGCAAATGTTTACAAGTGCCATTTTCTAGAATACAAATTTTTTTTTCCTATTTTTTTCCTCCAATAGGGATAAGAAACCAATTATACAAATAAACATTTTCATTAAAATTAAAAAGAAAAATTACTGTGAAACTTTTACAAACTATTTGGAAATTATAAAGAAATTTATAGCAAACATTTCTTCTTACTTATGGTTCTACAAGTAGTGCTTTCTTTATTTTTTCTTTTTCTCTCTTTCTTCTTTTTTTTTTTTTTTGGCATATTTATTTCATGTCTCTTAAGCATGAAAACATCACAAAGATGGCTGAGTTGTGCATGCTTTGTTACCTAATCTCATTTTCATTTTCTCTACCTTATGCTTACTTTGATTATTAATTCAATTTGAATTTTTTTGTATATTTTGCTAAATACTTGTAAATATTACATACTATTGTTTTATACATGAACTAATTTATACAGCCGGAATGACTTACTAAACGTGTGTATACGTGCATAATTTTGTAACTTGCAATTTTCATAACTTTTGGGACATGTGTGCGAATGTATGTGTGCATATGTGTGTGTGTGTGCACTCTAGTACACACACACTTATATAATTTCAAAATTCTTCTCAAATTATGTGAATGTTCTTTATTTTCCTCATCTTTACCAAAATTATATTGTCAACCTTTTTAACATTTACAAAGTCAATGGATATAAAGTGATGACAGTTGTAACAATAATTTATTGTTCTTGGAATTAGTAAAATTGAGAATTTTTCAGCTTATTAGACTTTCTGATTTTCCCTTCTATTGCCTCTTCATTAAATTTGTCTTTTTATGTTTGGATGTTCGGAGACAATCAAAAACCTACAGAAAAAAGATAGTTGTTGCCGTCACCTTCTTTTGTTCTTGACTTTGATGAGATTGTCTCTGAAGCAAACGATTAAGTTTAACATTTGATTTTGTTTCTTTTTTAAAATGCTTTTCACCAAGTTCAAGAAGTTTCCTTCCTAATGTACTTTTTCTGAGTTTCTTTTATTTAAGAATGAATTTTGAAAACAGTTATTTTCAATTGCTTTTTCTTCATTGTGGTATTTCATTATTTTATGCTTGAATCTTACAAAATAGCTTTTAACATTTTTTGCTATATTAAACTCTAATTACATCTACCAGTATTTTATATAAAATTTTCTTCTATGTTTTATGTGAGATTGGGCTATAATTTTCCTTTTGTAGTTTTCTTGACTAAATAAGGAAATTGATAAAAATTTATAATAAATATATTTATCAAAGTTTGGTGTTCTCTTTAAGGAGAAGCATAGTTATTCTTCTTTTATACCACCTAAAATGGTTAAAAATACATTTAACTAGATCTGAAAGCTTGAAAACTCTATAGTAGCGTCACAGTTCTTGCTTAATAATTGAATGTTCAAGAATTTCCACGTGGTAACCCATGTAGAAACTAGTTAGCAAAATGAAAAATCATGACTACCATTTATATCAAAGTAGATAACAAGATATCCTCGTGAACCCTGAAATATATGTGAGATGTTGTATTATTATATGTGAATAAGGGAACATTGGATATAACAGAAGGATGCAAAACCTGAGGAGAGGATAGACCCCAAATAAATGACATTTCAATATTCACTGGAATGCAGATATAGTAATTTGAGAATAACAGCTGGAGTTGTTAGCTTTGCCCAACTCCATTTGGAATCATGGTCCAATACAAGGAGCCAGCAGTGAATTCTAAGAGGCTTAAAACTTATGGATTTACATGTGCTTCAGACAGATGTATCGGGAATTCATTTCAGGATGGGATTAAACACTGAGGGAAAACTTCTGGTAGCAGAATCATAAACAATAGGATAAGGACAATAGAGTTGATGGAATAGGAAGATCTAGATAAAGTAAGGAAAATAGCAAAGTCAGCAAAACTGAAAAAAGAAGAACCATGTTTTAGAACTCTTCTCAAACAATCATTCTTTTAAGAACTTAACTGTATTTAAAAAAAAAAAAAAAAAAAACATTCCTTTTTATGTAGGGTAAAAAGGAGCTATAGCATAGATCCAAAAAGTCACTTAAAAAACAATGTCCAACAAAGCAACAAAATAAATGCCAAATATTTATTTTAAAAAGACTTTCCTGAACTTTTAAAGATAGAATAAAAAGAATTGAAAATATATAAACTTCATATAAAAAATGCATCCCAAAATAGAAAATTATATTGTAGTCAAAATCTCTTACTGCATTTCTGAAAATCATGATCCTCAGCTTTTTTTGTTTGTTTGTTTGTTTGTTTTTTTAAAGAAAAGAGAAATAAACAAGAGGTTAAATTACATCTCCATTGTCCAAAATTGGAGTTAGAGGTATTAGTGTGAAATCAAGTGGGTATTTTATGTTTAAAAATCCTAATAGAGGCTAATAGAAAGACTTGAGAATAAAGACCAGGCAAGTGGTAATTAACCTTTCTCCACCCTGTTTGTGAATTTGAATTCCATTGCCAATTGAAAAGAAACTGTGCTTTTTTTAGGTAAATGGTTGATTTCAGATCTCTGGAAAGAAACTGACAATATAACTCTGCACAATTCCTGACATACAAATACCACAGAAGTAATCCATTTAACCTGGTGTCCCTGGAGAGTGGGGGAGCCGAAGCTTAATAATTGAATGAAATGAAAGATTTAAAGTCACATGAAAAGTAAGAAAATTTTATTATGAGTTAAAGTAAAGTAAAGCTCCAGCAAAGAACACTCTGAAGAAAGAGAGTGGGTCATCTCCACGAAGAGAACAACAAAGAAAATCATGCTGCTTCCAAATTTATTACTGTTTGATGTTTACCAGGAGAACTGGGTTCTACCTTCGGCAGTGTTCACCAATCAGATATTTATCTCCTCCTTCACATGAGATGAGGGAGTTTTTGACCCTAGTTGGTCCTCTCAGTAACTGTCATGGTGCATCCTACTGGGGGTAGGGAAGAGGGACTTCATCTACAAGTCAGTTCTATATTAGTGCAGGTGCATGGCCATAAACCCTAACTTTACAATAACCTCCATAGACTTGACATATTTCTTAACTGGCTCCCTTTATTTCCATGTGTTTATTCTCAGGGTTGATACAATTGTTGTTCTGCAAGTTATTTGATTGTTCACTAAAGACAGTTTCAAAGAAATCCATGATCCTATGTTATTGGTTCACATTTTACTGCTCATTACTAACTGCTACCTAGCACTAGCACTATAGATGTCCCTTTGAGACATCTAAAAGAGGTAAAATCCATATATCCATAAGTGGTATTACTAGTTCATCCTGTTAGCAGGTGGCACAAGATCCTGCTGTCCCCATAAGGAAGAAAGAGACTGGTCTATATGCTTACTGCTCCAGAAATATGCATAGTGGAGTCAAATTGGTAGAAAAAGAGATTTTATTCAAAGTGAATTTTGAGGGAAGATACAAGAAACTTGTCACAGAAGTTCCATCTCTAAAACCCCTGAAAATTAACAGAAATTTGGAAGGAGAAGAGGCAGGACAGAGACAAATGGTAGGTGATATACATGTATATTTAGATTTAGTTAACCTTCAGCAGGACTAGGGAAAGAGGCCTGTCTCCCTTTACTTTTCCACTTTTTTATTTTAATTTTTTGGCTCCTGTTAAGGTGGGAGATTTCAGCCCTTTGTTTCCTTTTCTCATCGGGTGAAATTTTCTTCTCCATTTGGGGAAGGACAGATTAAATGAGAACTATCTGCACTTGCTTACTTTATATTGAGGCCACTTTCTTGCAATTAAGTTGAATTCTTTATGCATTTGGATATTAACCCTTCATTAGATATATGGCTTGCAAATATTTTCTCCCATTCTATAGATTTTTCTGTTCCCGCTATTTCCTTTACTGTATGGAAATTTTTTTTAAATTTTATTACTCTGGTTTTTCTTTTGTTGCCAATGTTTTGGGGATTATATCAAAGAATTGTTGTGATCAATATCAAGAAGTATCTTTTTTGCTTCTCTTCACATTATTTCAGCTTTAGGTCTTATGTTTAGGTTGTTAATGCATTTGGAGTTAAATTTTGTTTTGTGGTATGATAATAAGGGTCTAATTTCACTCTTTCACAGGTGGATATCCATTTTTCTGGGCATTTATTGAAGAGATTTTCTTTTTTCCCATTGTTGCTTGTTTGTTGACAATCAATTAACTTTATTTTACTTTATTTTTTAAAGAGAGAGAGAGAGAGAGAGAGAGAGAGAGAGAGAATTTTAATATTTATTTTTTAGTTTTTCGGCAGACACAACATCTTTGTTTGTATGTGGTGCTGAATACGGGACCCGGGCCACATGCATGCCAGGCGAGCGAGCTACTGCTTGAGCCACATCCCCAACCCAACAATCAATTAACTTTAAATGAGTAGATTAATTTGGGGAGTCTCCATTCTGTTCCATTGGTCAACATGTCTGTTTTCTGTCAGTATCATATTATTTTTATTACCATAAATTTTCAAGTAATATGATATTTCCAGCTTTATTCTTGTTCAGGATTGTTTTGACTATTTGTGGGTTTTATGATTTTCAAAAAAATTTATATTTTTTTCTATATTCAAAATTTGATAGGCATTGCATTAAATCTATAAAATACTTTGGTCATTTTACAATGTCCATGAACACAGAAAATTTTTCCATTTATTTATGTCTTTGATTTATATATATTTTACAGTTTGGACTATGGCTACTTTCTTGCACTTATTGTCAAATTTATTCCTATGTATTTCACTGGACATTATTATAAACAGGATTATTTCCTACAGTTTTTTTCAGAAAGTTTGTTGTTAGTGTACAGAAAACATAACATTTTTGTATGTTGATCTTGAATCTGGCAATTTTACAGAACTCATTTAGTAGTTTTAACAGGTTTTTACAAGAATCTTTAAGGTTTTCTATATTAGGATTATAATATCACAAACAGGGACATTTTCACTTTTTCCTGTCAAATTTATGTGCCTTTGGTTTTTCTTAATTGCTCTGGCTCCGACATCCAGGACTATATTGAATAGAAGAAGCAACCATGGTAATCATAGCTTTGTTCCTGATCTTACAGGCAACCTTTCAGCACTTCACTGCTGATCATAAGTTCTAGCTATGGGATTCTCATATACAGTATTAATTATAGTGAGGTACATTCTTAATTTACTGAGTTTTTAATTATGAAAAAAATGCTAAATTTTGTCAACAATTTTTCTTAATCAATTGGGATGATCATAGGAATTTTATCATTCATTCTGCTAACATAGTATACAGCATTTATTGATTTGTATATATTGAACCATCTGTATCCCAGGGATAAATCTAACTTGATCATTGGGCATAACCCTTTTCATGTGATATTGAATTTGGTTTCCTAGTACTTTGTTGAGTAATCATTTGTATCTATGCTCATCAGGAATACCTATACTTTTCTTGTAGTGTCTTTTTCTGCCCTTGATATCAGGTTAAGGCTGCATTTGTAAAATTAGTTTGGACATATATCATTCTCTTCAAACTTGGAAGATTTTGAGAGGGAATTGCATTTATTTTTATTTTTTTGATGTTGGGTAAATTTGTGGGTGAAGCCAAATGTTCTGAGATTGTTTTTTTTTTTTTTTTAGTTTGTTTTGATTATTGGTTCAGTCTCTTTTACCATTTTCGGTCTATTCATGTTTCAATATTGGTAGAGAATATGTACTTATTTTCTTCTAGGTTATCAAATTGGTTGGTGTGCAATTGATAGTAATAGTCTCATAATTTTTTGAATTTCTGTGGTATAAGTTGTAATGTCACCTCTTTTATTTAAAATTTTGAGTTTTCTTTCTTTATGAGTATATATTATTGCTGCTATTGTGCTGTATTGTATTGGAATGTACCATATATAAATGTCTGTGAGATCCATTATGCTGAAGCTTTATGTTTGCTGTTTTCTTATTTATTGTCTGTATGGTCTATTCATGGTTGGAAGTATTCTATTCATACCCCTACTCTCATTTATTACTATTTCTAATTTCATTTCTGTTAGTATTTACTTCACATCTTTAGAGTTACAGTGTTGGATGCCTGTGTATTTGCAATTAAATCATTTTGATAAAGTAATCATTTTATTCATTCTTTTAAAATGAGGATCTTTGTTTCTTGTTACAGCATTGATTAAAAAATCATATCTTGTGATATAAATATAGGCATCCTGGCAACTCTGTTCCTGGTTTCTTTGCTGTTGTTTTGTTTGTTTGTTTGGTTGGTTAATATTTGCATAGAAGATCTTTTCCATCCCTTTCTTTTCGGCCTATATGTATTTTTAAAGCTGAATGGTTTCTTTTAGGCAGCAGTTTGTAGTATCCTGTTTGTTTGTTTGTTTGTTTTATCAACTCAGTCACTTTATATCTTTTGATTGCAATGTTTAATCAATTTATATTTAGAGCAATTACTGATAGATAAGGACTTCATTGTTTTCTGTTTTGTCACTCTTTTGTTCAATTCTTATTTTCTTTCTGTTTTCTTTTTTTTCTACTATACGATTTTTTCTGCATACTTACATTGAGGCTCACAGGAAAAAAAAATATTAAAATGAATCTACTTTAAGCTGAAATAACACATCATCCTCAAGGAAAAACTCCATACTTCTCTCACATTTTATGTTATTGATGTCACAATTTACATCTTTTATATATTATGTGTTATAATTATTGTATTTATAATTATTTTAATACTTCATATTTAACTTTTATGTTAGAATTAAAAATCATTTATGCACCACTCATACAGTATTATCAGAATATAAATTTAGCTATATTCTTAACATTGCAGTGAGTTTTATACTTTCATACGTTTTTATGGTGCTCGTGTGCTTTCAAACACTTGAACACCTCATTCATGTGAGGCATTTTAGTGGTGATAAACTTCTTTAGTTTTCACTTGTCTGGGAAAGTCTTTGTCTCTCCTCTGTTTCTGATGTTGTAGGTAGACAGGTCTGGCATCTGAGTTCACAGTAACTGGTCTGGAGTCTGGGTTTCTACTGAGTTGGTCTTGGAGATTGGATATTGGTGGTGGGCCTGTCTTCTGTGTCTTCAGGAACATGCTGGAGGTCTGGAAACCAGAAGCTGACCTAACTGGGGTAGACTCTGAGCCTGAATCCCTGGGTGCTTTGCTTTTAGTGGGAAGAATCTGGCACTGGCCTATAGCATAAACTTAGTCCTATGTGAAAAGGGGATAGCATGGTTCCAGTTCGGTGGCTAGATGTGGTGCTTGGAATTATGAGGGTGGAACTGGAATCTGGGTTTGCAGAGCTAAACCTGTATTCTGAGTCTAAAGGGAGGGGAGAATAGAAGTTCATTGGATTAGACAAAGGGTAATGAAGGGAAAGGAGGGGATGGTAACAGAAAAGGCAGTAGAATGATTCAGACATACTTCTCCTGTAACTCCATATCATGTACCACCATAAGAATGGGAAGTTATACTCCATGTATGTACAATATATCAAAATACACTCTATTGTCATGAAAATCTAAAAAGAAAAAAAAATTAAAATAGCTTTTACAACTAGTTATAGGAGAGACATTCATAAGTATATGCTCTACTTAGCCTAGAATGAAATAAATACTTATCGGGGAACAGCCTATGGAGACCACATGGCCAGGAACAATGGGTGCCCTCTAGGAACTGAGAGTGTTCCATGACCCAGATATAGAGAAAAGGCTGGAAACTTCCGTCCTACAGTATAAAAGAATTATTTTTGCCAATAACCAGAGGGCTCAGAGAAAAACCCTGATCTTAGACAAAAGCCAGTCAAGACTGTCACCTTCAGTTCAGGCCTGAGACTCTGAAAGCAGAATCCAGTTTTGTAATACCCATACATCTGATCCATAGGAATTGTCAGATAATTGTTTCAGCCACTAAATGTTTGGTATGCAAACATAGTAAGCTAATGTTCAGTCAAACAGTTAACTAATACCCCAGTAGTGGTTCTCTGTAGGACCTTCAGCAGCTTCACCCCGTGTATTATAGTTTAATATTCAACAAAAGTTTCATAGGGACACAAGAGGATTAGTAGAGTGTTCTTTATATGTAGATGAGTTTTGTAGATTATGCTCTAAATATTTTAGTTGCATTAGCCACCATAAACTTCAACAGTTTGACCTTTGTATTTTGTGTGTGGTGCTGAGGATAGAACCCCAGGCCCTATGCATGATAGGCAAGTGCTCTTCACTGAACTACATCCCCAGCACTATCATCACAAATTTCAGCTGTTGCAGTCCAGCAACACTGCAATTTATTGGTTAGATTCTCTCTCCTTATTTTAAGATCCAACTTATACCTGTAAGGGAAAAACCTAGAGTACTACTTATTTTTTCAAAGATCTTGGCCCTATATTTAATATTTGAAAGTTTTGAAAGGTAAAAAGAGACATAATGAAATTTTAAATTTAAAGTTAAAGTTAAACAGCAGCAATTATTGAATTGAACTCCTTCAAAACTGAGGTGGTTCAGGGCTAATCGTAGGGAATAAGAGGGAAAACCGTTGTAATATGAGCAGAGGTAAAGCAAAGAAAATATTTAATAAGTTATGATAAGAGGGTTGCCTTATTTTATTTATCCTGGAAAGTCTCTAGTTAAATAATTATAAGTCCTTGGGAACTTCTGGTTGGTGGGCCTTAAATTTGATTTTGCTTTATTAAAGGTATTTTATAGGACTGGGATTGCTGCTTAGTGGTAGAACACTCACCTAGCACATTCAAGGTGCTGGGTTTGATCCTCAGCACCATATAAATAAATAAATATTTTTAAAAAAGATATTTACAAGAGGCTCAAGATTAATTTTGCTTATTTGCAAATAAAGCAAGATTAAGGACACATATGAGACCTGAGTGGTTTTGTTTGCTAAAAGATTCATCAGGACCGGTCTCTATTTTAACCTAGTTCAATGAGAGATATTGTTTCAAGTATATTGGCAGTTTTTTAGTTATTTTTAAATGAGATTTGGTTTAAGAGCATCTATACCGCCATGTCCCAAATATGAATCTAAAACATTCTTAATTTTCCATCATTCTTTTCTATATAATACAACCCCCAGTACTCACATATTTTTTCAAACATTATTTTTGGTTGGTTATTCTTTGTTGGTTTGAAAACTTTGGATTACACTGATTTTAGCAATAGCCTTAGAGTCTTTTAAGATATTTTCTGATTATATTTTTTAATGAAAATCCATTCATTAAATGCTTGTGTTCTTACCTCTCCACAACCTTCTAGCCATAAGTCAATTATTACTTAAAAACTCTCTTACATTTTTATTATTTAAATCTTTACAATTTTTTCTTCAAAATAAAGAGTGATATTCTTTCTTAAATACACTTATTGTTACACTATGTCAATTTCTGTTTTCAACTATCTTATATCTTATAGTTTCCTTTAATACTTTACTTTTCTTTAATAGGTTTTCTTTTAGGCAAGTTCTGTGGGTGGCCACATAGCCAGTTATTCTGTGAGTCTGCAGCTAAAAAACATTTTTATTGTCCTCACTTTTGAAAAGCATTATTCTTGTATATAAAATTATATGTTTGAGTTATTTTCTCTCAGCAGTGTGAAGATATTACTCTATTCAATTTTGGCATCTATTATTGCAAATGAACCTTCCACTGTCAGTTGGTCACTCCTTTATTGTTAAACTATCTTTTTTGCTGCTAGCTTTTACAACTTGTTTCATCCTTAATGTACCACATTTGCATCATGTTGTATCCAGGAGAAGGTTTATTTGTTTATTCTATTCATTATTAAAAATACATATTTCATTAGTGGCACCTCTTCTCCAATTTTAGAAAATTCAAAAATATTTATTTATTCATGCAGTTTCTCTTTCCTTTTCTTATTTTCTTGTTTCTAATTTTCAGGCGAATGTTGGGGATTTTCAGTCTATTTTCCATGACTCTTAATTTTTTTCACATTGTGTATCTTGATATTTATGCCTGGCTGAGTTCCTCATATTATCTTCAGTTTACCTGTTTCCTTGTTGATACTATACAGGATAAAAATTTGTAAACTTTTATTTTTTGAAAAATGTTTTATTGTCAGTGAAGTATATCTTTTATTGTAATTCTAATACTTTTTATATGAATGGGGCATAATTTACATTCATATCTTTGTGCTATATTTAAATGCAATTTGGTATACTATATATTTAAAATTAATATAGTTTTAAAAAGCATTTTCTGGAATAGTACGCAAATATAATTCCTTCTGATGAAAGTTAGTGCACCAATATAATTTTATTTGCAATTTTTCCTGGTACTGGATTTTTTATTATATGGTCTTGCATGTATTGGCTTTCAGATTTATTTAATAGAGTTAAGGTTCCTGTTTGTTTTTCTGGTAGTTGCTTTCCTCTCTTAAATATAAAGTCTAGTGTTCTATGTTTGCACTTACAGTTTTGTAGTAAACTGGAAAATAAATTTGGCAAATCTAGTCACCAAGCCAAAATGGAAAGTCTTTCTATCTACCATTGCACTTGCAGTTATTGTAAGTAGCATTTGGTACCTTCCTTAGCATGAGGAGTCTGAACCTAGTCCCTGTGTGCAAACCTTGAGTCTTATTTAAGTGCTCCACCTTGACTGGGTGACTCTAAGATGTTTCTTTTCCATAGAAGCAAGATTTGGCAATGATGTCACCACTTCCGTAACCTCCAGAACTTGGTAAGCCTATAGATTCAATAGATTTGCTATTTTGTATTTTCATTCTGTTCTTGTTATAAAAATGTATGACTTATATTTGATCTTTCATTTATGTTTTTCTAGTTTTATATTATAATCAGCTTTGCCTAACAAATGATATTTGAAACAAAAAATCTCTTCACCATCAAATATTTTAACAATGAAATTAAAATATTACTAAATTATATATTAGAGAATGTAACATTTTGTATTTTATTTAAAAAAAGATTTGAAAGTATTTGTTATTGATTTTCCCCAATGGCTAGATTTTGTTCATGAGATAGTATTGTCCAAAGAAATAGTGCCTCCATTCTGTTCATGCATAAAAGGAAGTTAATTTTTTAAATAAAATATCCTTTTTATATACATGGAAGTTTCTATTAATTGGAGCTTCATCAATCCTTGTGAACATCATTTAAATTAAATAAGAATTGAAGTAAATAATTTCATAGTCTGAGTTTGAATTCTGTAGCCAGAAGTGCTGAATCCAAATGCAGGTTCTGCTATTTTCTAGCTGTGTGATGTGGATTAGTATTTTAATTTCTCCGTTTCTGTTTCTTGATGGATAAAAGAAAGATAATAATGGTACCAATGTTCTCACAGGTTTTATTTGTTTGGTTGGTTTTTGTATTTATAGTGCTGAAAATCAAACTGAGAGCCTCATAGATACTAGACAAGTATTCTCCACTCAGTTACATCCCCAGCCCTCTCAGAGAATTTTTATTTTACTTTTTATTTTTTAGTGCATTATAGTTTTCCATAACATTGGAGTTTATTATGTCATATTCATAAATGCATATAACATAGTTTTCTCCATTTCAATCCCTAGTAATACCTCTTTGCCTTCCCTTCTCCATCCCTCTGATGCACTTCCTGTATGCTCTTGTTCTTTCATTTATTTATTCATTTATTTATTATAATAGGGCCTGCAGTTTTATTTAAAATTGTAATGCGTTTTCATATAGTCATACAGGCACCTAGTATAATTTCAGGAACTCTGGGAAAAAAAATGCAGTGATTTAATTTGTTGGAACTTATATACACAAAAAATATGATTTCTTGGAAATTAGATTCATTTTATGGTTTTTACAAAATGGAGATTTTTTTCCACTAAAACACCATTCAGACCTACCTTGGATATATTATGAGTTCTTTCCCAGATCACAACAATAAGCCAAATATTTCAATCAAGTGAGTCATGCAAGGTTTTATTTCTCCCAGTAATACAAAAGTTATGCTTATGTTCTATAATAATCTATCAAGAGTGTAATAACATTATGCCTAATAAAATATGACCACCTTAATTTAAAAATAATTAATGCTCAAAACTGTTCCCAGTAATCTGAGCCATTGATGAATCATAATGCTTTTGCTGGTTGAAGATCTTAACATTGACATTGAAGGCTGCCGAATGACGAGTAGCTGTTGTGACTTCTGAAAGTGAGAAAACAAAGAAATTTGGTACATTGATTGACTATTCCTCTCATAAAACATTTATCTGTAGAATGTGATGCTTTTTGATAGTACTTTCCCCACAACAGAACTTCTTTCAAAATTGAAGGCACTCTTCTCAAACCTAGTTTATTGTGTAATGTTCCAAATGCGTTGTTATTTTAACAATGCTCACACCATCTTCACCAGTAAATTCTGTCTCAAGAAACCATGTTGTTTGCTTACCCATAAAAAAGTAACTTCTCATCTTTTGTCATGAGATTGGGGTAAGTCAGTCACTTCTTCAGGTTCTACCAGTAATTCCATTCCCCCCCCCCTACTTCAGCGCATCTCCAGTTACTTCCTGCATGGAAGAAAGTCACTTATGAGGGTCGGAATCAATTTCTTTCAAATTTCTATTAATGTTAATATTTTCATATCTCCCCATGAATCACAAATATAGGGACTGGTCATTACAATAGTGAATGCTTTTCAGAATGTTTTTAATTTACTTTGCCTAGATCTATCAAATAAATCACTATATATGTCACCTAATACCTTTAAAATGTGTTTTTAAAATAGTAACATTTCAAAATAACTCCTAGATGAATGAGCGGCAAAATGGACATTGTATTAGCAGGCATGAAAACAACATTAATTTTTTTTGTACATCCCCATCAGAGCTCTTGGATAATGAGGTACACAGTAAATGATCAGTAATGTTTCAAAAAAGTTCTTCTTTTTTTTTTTTTCCTAAATAGTAGGTTTCCACAAAAGCTTAGAATATTCAGTAAACTATGTTGTAAATAGATGTGTTGACATCCAGGCTTTGTTTCATTTATGAAGCACATGAGAAATAGATTGAGTATAACTCTCATGAGCCCTAAGGTTTTCAGAATGATGAATGAACATCAGCTTCAATTTAAAGTCACTAGCTACATTCATCCCTAACAAGAAAGTGAGCATGTCTTTTGAAAATGTAAAGCCAGGCAATGAATTTTTCTCCCTAGCTATGAATGTCATAGATTCCATCTTCTTCCAAAGTAAGGCTGTTTCATTTACACTGACAGCCAGTTGTTTGGTGTAGCCACTTTCATCAATTATCATAGCTGGATCTTCCAGATAACTTGCGGTAGCTTCCACATCAACAATTGCTGCATTACTTTGCATTTTAACTTTGCATTATTTTGCATGTTATGGAAATTATTAAAAAAAACTTCATGAATCAAACTCTGTTAAATTTAGACTTACCTTCTGCACGTTCCTCACCTGTCTCAGACTTCACAGAATTCAAAAGAGTTGGGAAATTGCTGTGGATTAACTTGTGGTTTAAAGCAGTATGGTTTGTTGCTGATGGCTTAATATTCTACCCAGACCACTAAAACTTTCTCCATATTAGCAGGAAGACTGTTTACTCTCTTATCATTCATTTTCAACATCTTTCAAGAACTTTTTCAAAGCTTGGTTTGAGAGATTGACTTTTGGCCTATCTTAGCTATTGCCATGCTTTTGTTACGAAGCTTAATCATCTCAAGATTTGAATTAAATAAGAGATGTGGGACTCTTCCTTTCATTTGAACTTTCTATGGGTATTGAAGGGTGATTAATGGGCTTCATTTAAGTATTGTTGTGTCTTAAGGGATAGAATGTCCTAAAATGGGAAAATGGTGGATGGAGAAGTTTGAACATACACAATGTTTATTAATTTAAATATTGTACAATGGGCAAGGCGCATAATGCCCCCTCCCCCCAATTGCATTGGTAACATCAAAGATCACTGATCAGAGATTACCATAACACATATAACAATAATGAAGAAGTTTACCATTTTGTGAAAATTACCAAAATGTGACAGACATGAAGTGAGCATATGCTATGGGAAAAATGGTACTAATAGACTTGCTGGGAGCTAAGCTGCCACAAATCTTCAGTTTGTAAAATAAACTGCAATATCTGTAAAGTGCTATGAAACAAAGTGTAATAAAATGAGATTAGTTTGTACCATTTCTTCAAAAAATAGTTTTGCTGAATCTAAATACTCACATCCAAAGAATGAAGTTGAATCCTTACTTTATACCATATATAAAATTTGACTAAATGTTCATCAATTAGGATTTAAAAATGCTTAAAGAAAATGTAAGAGAAAAAAAACTTTAATGCAATTATACTTAGAAATGATTTCTTGGATACCACATGAAAACATTGGCTATAAAACCAAAAAAAAGTAAATTGAATTATATCAAAATTTAAAATGGCTGTGAATGAAACACAATCAATTAGCAGAGTGAAAAGATCTTCCTAGATGGACTGGGAGAAGATATTTGCAAATTGTATATCTAATGATAGATTAATATCCAGAATATTTAAAGAACTCCTATGACTCAACATTAATTTATTCGTTTATTTTTAGAGACTGGTGTTTATTTTCTGTAACCTAATTTCCATGTTGATTACGTGCCTATGGAAGAAAAGCTCAAGACCATTCATTGGTTATTTCTGCCCATTCAGTGGCTTTCAAAGTGGATGCTGCAGACCAGTCTTCAGTGGCTAAGTAAGCCCTGCATCTTCAATAAGGAACTGCTGGATAGTCACAGGGGACACCTGCCCACCTGCAGAACAGTCTGTGCCCTCCAGTTAAGTAGCAGTGAACTCAGCACCTGGTGCAGTACCTCACCCTGAAATCCCTCCTTGTTCACAGCTTTTAAGCAGTAGCCTATTCTTCCTTTTCACTCTCCTCAGGATCTCTATAGAAGTAAGGATCAGGCATGACTTCCCATGGATGTTCACAGCAAAGGAAGCCATGCATGTGCAGAATTTCTTGGGGCCAGTATTCACCACATCAGGCCAACAGAGTAAGCTCCTTTGTTCTTGCACAGAATGGCAATGTCCACATAGTGCAAGGTTTTCAGTGGCAACAATGGCATGAGCTGCCACCAGAAGCTTCTCTCAAGTCCTCTTCAGATTTATGATGTATATCCCACACTTTTTCCTTTTGTAGATATATTGTTCTATCTTGAAATAAAGGTTTGTGCCACTCAAGTGGGTTCCTGCCACAAGGAATTTGAGGACATCCTCCTCCTTCATTTGCAGGACATAAAGGGCTCTGAATATTGTGACAGTTTCACATTAAGTTATGACAGGAATCAAGAACACCACCAAGGCTCCTCCCTGTGTAGCATGAAAAGGCACAACTCAGCATATAAAAAAATTAAAAAGAGAGGGGAGGGGAGGGGAGGGGAGGGGGG
>NW_026000170.1:4220061-4290785 GCF_001458135.2 Marmota marmota marmota | reverse complement strand
GGGGTAGAGAGAGAAGAGGGGAGGGGAGGGGAGGGGGGATAGTAGAGGATAGGAAAGGCAGCAGAATACAACAGACACTAGTATGGCAATATGTAAATCAGTGGATGTGTAACTGATGTGATTCTGCAATCTGTATATGGGGTAAAAATGGGAGTTCATAACCCACTTGAATCAAAGTGTGAAATATGATATATCAAGAACTATGTAATGTTTTGAACAACCAACAATAAAAATTAAAAAAAAATAAATAAAATAAACAAATAAAAAAAATTAAAAAGAATAAAAAAGAATTTAAAAGTAAACAAAGATTTTGAAAAGTTGTTTCTCCAAAGATGATGCATAATAGCCAATAAGCGTGTGAAAAAAATGTACCAAATCTCTAGTAATTAGAGAAACATAAATAAAACCCACAATGAGATCTCCTATCACACCCATTAGGATTTCTATCATGAAACAAAACAAAATAGAAAATAGCAAGTTTGGCAATTTTTTGAAGACATTGAGCACTTATTACCTGTTGGTGGGAATTTAGAATGATATAGCCACTTTGGAAACAGTATGGCAGTTCCTTAAAAATTTAAGATAGAATTACTACATGATCCAGTGTTTCTACTTCTGTTTATATTGCCTGAAAATTTAAAAGCAAGACTCAAAGATATTTTTCACAGTCATATTTTTAACAGTATTATTCACAATTGCTAAAAGATGAAACTACCCCAAGTGTCCATCAGTGGATGAATGATAAAACATGGATGTGAAATCCATGTTGTGTGTGTGTGTGTGTGTAATTTTGCCTTAAAAAAGAAAGGAAATTCTGACATATGCTACAACATGGCAGAAACTTGGAGGCAATAAAAGAAATAAGCTAGTCAAAACTACAAGTTTTGTGAATCCATTATTTGTGTGAGGTATCCATAATAGTCAAATTCACAGAGATACCATTCTATGGTGACTGATAGGGAATGAGGAGTAGGGATAAGGAGTAATTTTGTAGGTGTCGTTACAGTTTGGCAAGATGACAACTTTTTGTGAATTGGTAAATATCTTTAACATTACCAAGCTGTATATGGTCAAGATGATAAATTTTATATTTATTAAGCCACAATTAAAAAAATATACTATGGCACTCAATGAAAAGATAAATATAAAAATTGAATAATAACAACATCTTTTGTAACTTAAAATAAGAAAGCCTATAATTAAAATTGCAAGAATTGTCACGTTGACAGTTGTATTATCAGACTGTTTTCTTTCCTTAGTCTTTATACATAATGTAAAATTCTGACTTAAATATCTTATTTTTAAAACTTAGCCATTCAAAATTAATACATTATGTATTATTTCATTCTAAAGATTGGTTTTCTCTAAATCACCTAACTTCTATAATTCAACTTGCTTGAAATGAAAGTCCTTACATAAATAAAAAAATGACTTAAATGCTATTTTTCAAGTTTAGAATGATGCAAACGCTTATAATCTCATTTTAATAAAATTGCTGAGTTCGATTGCTTTCAATAGTAGGCATCACTAAGCTTGATATTTATTTAAAGCATTAGGGGAACTGAGGGATTCATAGTACAAGATAGTTGTTACTACAGCATATTCCTATATAACTATAAGTTGGAAAGTAAAACTGAGCAATTGAGAAGAAAAAGTGGAAGAATATTAATCATTCTAATTTCCATGTTTGGATATCTCTTGTCTTCTGTAAACTATGATTATTCTCATGGATTAGATACTTGTGTTCATAAAAATACTAGTTTCATAAAACAGATAATTACATTTTATATACATAGTCAATGTGGCATCACAAACAGCTTAAAAATTTTCAATAGAAAATAAAAATTTAATTCTCTCTCTTTTTTTTAAGTATGGATTGTGCCACAAAAGAAACAAAAATGTATTGTGAAGACTTTCTGGATTATATTAGCCTTTAGATTTGGGCTTTGATTTATTTGAGGACTCTCTATCAAACATTCTGTTAAAATTACCAAGGGTTGGACAGATATTTGGCTAAACATTGTTTCTGGGTGAATCTGTAAGGGTTTTTCTGGAGAAGCTAGGATATATCATGTAATCCATTGAAAGCCTGAATAGAACATAGACAGAGGGAGGGAGAATTGGTCCTTTCTGCTTGATCCCTGAAGGTGAGATGTAGATTTCATGCCTTCCTTGTTAGACCACATGCATTGTTGCCCCTTGCTTTCAGGTCTTCAGACTGAACTCCCTCACTGGCTTTCCTGGGTCTACACTGACTGTGGGACTTCGCAGCCTCTGTAATCATATGATTCAATTCCTTATAAAAATAAAAAATGCTGAATATATTTGTGTGCTTGTATGTGTATATTTATAATATCCTATTCAATCAATTTCATTGGTGAACCCTGAAAACATACTGTCTCAATAGTTAAGTTATATTCATTAGAGAAAATATTATACTTAAGTTGTATTTATAAGAGAAAATATTACCACACACAAACCATTGGCAAAAATTATTCTTTTCAACCTTTGAATCACAATTATGAAATTTTTAGTGTTGCAGTGATGTCACATGTATGATTTTATTTTGCTTTTATATCATTATGTCAGTTATTTTGTGTCATTACAAAGCATCATAGTTGTGTTTCATAAAAACAGCAAAATATATGTTAGAGAAGATATAAGTTGCTTAATTATCCTATACTTTAATATAAATACAAGATATAAATGTTCTATTACTTTATAATGTGTATAAGCATATTAGCAGAGTTGTAACTTGCAATTTATTTTCATTTATGATTAATATAGTCCTCTGTTGATACTAGATATTTTACACTCAAAATATGATGATGGGGAAGAAAAGAAGTGAAATACTTAGTATCCATTTTATGAGTGTTGTGTTTTGTTTCTCTTGTTTTCAGATTTTTAAAGGAGCAAGCAATATAAGTGTATGACATGGTTTTCCAAAACTAGATTCATTCCCAAGAGACAAAGGCACATTTTGAGTTATTGGGAAAAAAATAATCTTGGAATTATAAGTCAGTACTAAATTACATTTTATATACATAGTCATTGTTGCATCACAAACAGCTTAAAAATTTTCAATAGAAAATGAAAATTTAATTCTCTCTCTTTTTTAAAGTATGGATTGTGCCACAAAAGAAACAAAAATGTATTGTGAAGTCTTTCTGGATTATATTAGCCATTAGATTTGGGCTTTGATTTATTTGAGGACTCTCTACCTAACATTCTGTTAAAGTTACCATGGGTTGGACAGATATTTGGAAGTTTACTTTAAATTACACTAAGAAAAATGAATTTTATTAAGTAACAAAAGACAATTGAGCATTTAAGCTATAAGCAATGTAATCTCAAATATAGCACAAAAGGTAATACCACCATGATATGGAAATGGATTATAAGAAATTAGAGGTACAGATATGTAAGTAGTCATAGGAAAATATTTTTGAGGAATCAGTAGTTTTGGAGAAATTTTTGGAGTTGACAAAGGGAGGAATACTGCATAAATATTTGGAAGCCCAGGGCAATGGCAGGTACCACTGAAAATATCCATGCCTGGGCAACTGATAGATAAGAAGTCTGTTTTATGGAAATTAAAAATGGAAAATGCATGCACTGGATTCAGCAATGTAGAAAGTTGTGATAGAAAAATTATCAACTGGCAGCCAATATCAGCTTTCGCCTAGAGAGTGAGTGGCATTTTCCTTTGTTACAGGCTCAATAAGAGTGGACTCATATCTCTTAATGGTCTTACCAGATTCTAGACAGTAGTACCTGATGTAAACGGAATCCCCTGTGGACACACATGAGCCCTACCATAGCTCTAGAGAGATTGCTGTGGCAGTCATAAAAAAAGCCCTCCCACAGGCCTGCCTTGAGTATCCTGTCAGCCTGATGAGCTGGATTCAAACTCCTAATGCCCTGTTTATATTGCAACTGTGCTCTCTTTAGCTTGTCCCATGTAAAATTCATTTTTTCCCCAAATGGTGTTTTTTTTTTTTTGTTGTTGTTGTTGTTGTTGTTGTTGTTTTTTTGTGAGTATCCCTACTGCTTTCTGCCCTTCCCTCTGGTGGCAGAAAATCAAGTCACAGTTGGTAATTTTAAGAAGCCATTCCAGAGCATCCTCCCCAGTCCAGCCCCAGATGCCTAGTGCAAGGAGAGAGTGGGCCTAGACCCTTGTTGAAAATATTTTCCCTGAGCTGTCTCAAACTTCCAACTTTTTCTCCACTTTCCCTCTCTTCCGACACCCAGTTTCTGCCCACCTGTTCCTGAATCTCTCTTTAAAGAGGGCTGTCTGTAAAACAAACAGTGTGTGGGGGGAATCTATAATACCAACTTATTAATTCATAATGAGAAATACAACTGTCAAATGGATCTAAACGCTTGACTTGGAAAAAGGGCTGCATGAAAAGTTAATTATAATGTGAGGGCCAGCTTATTATTCCACTGAGAGGAAGGAAACTTCCAGATCATCTCATAGGCACTTTTCAGGCAGCTCATTCTCTCCTTGTGGGCATATTATTTGGAAAGCAAAATTATAATCAATTTTTGTGGTGATGATTTCATAATAGGAGGTACATGATTTGAATTTTAAGTAGCATCTCCTAAAGGTAAAACGATGCTTATATCACCACATTGTGCATCAGGCCTGTCAGACTTTATCCTCGAATCTGTACTCACTTCACTGGACAATATTGAATGGACATTGCTACCCTTGCCTCTATAATCTTCCCCTCTACATAAAGAAATAATAGGTTATGTATAGCTGGCATACAGCTGGGTAGGTAAGGACAAAAATAACAAGTCTCTGAAAGATATAGGTATATGAAGGGGATAGAGGAAGGATAACAAACAGAATCCTAAGTAAAAGCATCTTGTGTTGGTGGTCATCACAAGATGGTGAAGGATGAAATACATTACACCAAGTGAGATGTATGTTTTGCATCTGTCTTCTGAGAACAGTTTTTGCAAACTTTTAATTTTAAAGAAGATGCAGTAGCTTTAAAAGTGAAAAGGACTTAGGTGTGGCAATCTGAATAGATGTACTCTGGCCAGCCACTAAGGCCCACCACATCCGTTTTACACCAAGAAATGTTAGAGAATAACTGAGTCAGAATCCAGAGGTAGGGGCCATCTGAGACTGAAGCTCAGCTTGTTTGGATTTAATTAGATGTCACAGCTGGCCTGAGCCAGGTTTTATTCAGATGGACCTATTAATCCAAGGACTTTGTTGTAAGGTCACAGAACATCAGAGATGGCAAGACTTTGGGTTTATGAAATGGAAGATAGGATAGAGAATTGGGGAAATCGTTGCCTCTATAGACAATCATTGTTAATACACTCATTTTTTGCATCAAACAAAAATATGTACATAAATACAGAATACCTAATGAAACACGTTGGAAGTAGCTTCTCTCTGAAAGTGTTACTAATAATGTCTAGTTCTATCAAAACAGCAAAACCAATGACACTTCATCCATTTATCCATAACCCTTTGTTATAGCAGACTTAGCAAAGGATGCACAATGAACAAATCATTCTCAAGTAATTAATCTCAAATCTTGCTTTTTCACTTAGTCCCTTAGAACATTTATAGGTAATTCAATTAGAAAGCAAATTCTGATTTCACAGTACAGAGAAGATATCTGAGCTTATGAATAAATAGAAAAAAAGGTCTTCATACACTTCATATTTAAAGTGTATGCCAGTTTTTACAAAAAGGAACCAGAGAGATGTGGTGAATATTACTTTTGTAATATTCTAGCTTATTCAAATTTAATACCTTGTTGCAGAAAGTTAACATTAGATGTCATATACACAATTGAGTTATTAAACTTTCAATGAAAAACAAGTAGTCTTGGGAATGTTTGTAAAAGGTGGGAAAAGTATTTATGATGCACTTTAAGTCTATCCAATGCAATTTAATATTTCTATCAGTGATTCATTGCATAATTCTTGTTGGGGTATAAAGATGGATGCTTAGGGAAGCACTTAAGATGTTATTTTTTAGCTTTGATTTTTCTTGAAGAGAGCCATTGTACAACAGGTGAGGATGAAGACCATTCTCTAGTCCTTTAGTCAGGTGGACAAGGTAGATGAGCTTAATCCTATAATCCGCACCTTAAATCTCACTAGGAGAAAATAAATTTCTCCCTCCAGATATACTGGTCTTGCTGATAATTGCCACTTGGAAAGCAGCTGCTAAAATATATAAGTTTTTTTTTTTAATGACTGAAATGATTGAAGCCAACAAGGCTAATCTGATTTGTAAAAATAATTGAGGTCAATATGTTCA
Organism: Marmota marmota marmota; assembly: GCF_001458135.2. Taxonomy (NCBI): domain Eukaryota; kingdom Metazoa; phylum Chordata; class Mammalia; order Rodentia; family Sciuridae; genus Marmota; species Marmota marmota. The sequence goes on along the minus strand of NW_026000170.1, from coordinate 4,284,490 downwards.
GCAGAGAGAGTGGAAGACTTACTATTAAACACAAATGAAATTATAATCTTCTCTATCTGAATGATAAGCTTAGAGAAAGTCAGGAAAAACTGAAGCAAAATTTAGCTTGAATAATTATAAGAACTGAAAGATGAAATGCTTACATTATAATGTCTATCTGACATTTCATGGTAGACTGAGCAGAGGGAAAAACATCCTTATAGCATGAAATAACCCATCATGCCTCAATTACTTCTCAGTGAACATAATTAACATCTTCTTAATAATTTAATTGCCCACCATCATGGTATGGAAGAAATAAACACATTCCTTAGCAAAATATCATCTGAATCTCTTTCGACAGTGAGTTCATATTCAAGACTACACTAAGTAAGTGAAGTAAAAACAATGGGGATGCAGTACATCTTTAAAGATACTTACGTACATCATTATAAAACAATCCCCAATTACATTCAGTGAAAGTAATTTCTCTGATTATAAGCACACATGTAATCAAATTAATGAGGGCATTAGGTTTCACACATTCGTTTTTCTATTCAGCATTCATTTGTTGAATACTTCAATATGCTTAGACTAGATACTTGCAATAATGGGTCAATAATAACATTTGCTTAATAAATATGAATAAATACATGAGATACTAATGTGTTGAATTCATACACCTACAATATTTTAAACATTTCTGTTTTATTTGGATTGTCTGAGTAAATAAAATTAATAGTCATAGAAATGCATTGTTAAATTTGACACCAAAGCACTTCAGAAAAATCAAAATGAGAAAATTGCCTATCACACATTTTTAAATTTACCAAGTTTGTTTATAGAATTAAAAGTGGCGTGGCTAAACATTATGTTGACTGTGACCAAAGGTCTCTTGAGCTCATCTGTACATATGGCAACTCTACTTAAGCTCCCCATGGCTGTGTTTGTCCACTCTTTCCTGTGTGTTCCCGTTCTTCAAGGGGTGAGGTGAGAGCTCCCTTTGGAGGGAGATTCCAGCTAAAAAGTCATGGCCTTGGTTGAAATGATAGAGCATTAATATCCATCAGAAAAGCTCAGGAAATGTTATCCAGGTGGTGGTTCTGTTTGGAGAGTCCAGTTGTCAACTGAAGGTCTGAATATGAAACTGATTGAGGCTGCAAGGAAAATCACCTTAGGATGACCACAAAGCCGAGGTGATTTGAAGGCAGGGGGGAGTAACTTGGTTCCCTTATTTGACAATTCAGTTTCCTTGTTAGCTGTAATTTGCTTCAGAGCTTCTGATCCAAAATGAGGCTATAACCTAAATACCTTGAATGTGTTTTGCTGATCACTTGTTTTCTACAATGAAAGGGAAGAAAAGTCACACAGAAAACTGATGTGAATATGAATTATCTTCTCATAAGTCCAGCGTTTCTGCTATAAAAAGAAGAGTAGGATAGTTATATTGAATACCAAAGTTTCAACATTTCAATTTCACTCATTCAAAGAGAACTAATTATTTCCAAAGAAAACCTAGTCTTATTGTTTTTTATTATTAGTTGCTCATTAGTTTTTAGTTTTTTATTAGGAAGGATTGACATAAAACCTATGCACATATGTAAAATGTTTACATGTGAAAATTTACAACCATCACCATAGTGAACTCATCTGTCACCTTAGAATCTGGGACTGCAGCTCATTGAGAGTCCTTTCTTGGATGTCTGAGACCTTGGGTTTGAGCCCCAGCACCACAAATAAATAAATAAATAGCCATTTTCTCTGTGACAGTTCACACAACCTCCTCTGTGAAACGAAGTTCTCTGAAGAAGTTACATCTGTATGAAAAATTCTGTAGACTGCTGGATCTTGGCTGACAGGAATACCATGCTTACGAAGTGATGGAATGCTGCAGGTCACTAGTCAAAATTATTTTGGGCTATTTTAGTCTCTTTAATAGCATTTATCTTAATGTTTAGATCTGACCTACCATTTTTTGACTATTTGTTAAATTTCTCAGAATATATTAAGCTTAGTAGACTTCTAGCCTCTAACAATCCCCAAGCTAAGAATGCTACAACATCTGAAAACACTTTTTGGTTTCCTCCACTTTGCTGTACACCTCCATGATGCCCCCACCCATGAATTTGGTCCATGTATTGATCTATGATTTTCTTTTGTTCTGTGATGGTAAAAGTTCATGTAATCACTTCCACAGTGGAACATACCATTTAGGGTAACTTGAATCTGGGTTCCCAGGCTACAGTCACTCATAAAAATATGACTCAGTATAAACCATTTTCTTATTTTCTTTAAAGGAGAGTCATAATTTTATGTTAACCCTCCAAGAGTTCCCTTTAGCATCTTGCAGGTTCTCTCTGACCTCATCTTTATCCCTCAGCAATTATTGGTCTGACTTCTGTCATTATGGATTGGTTTGCATTTATATCAATTTATGTACATGTAGTCATAGAGAGCATACTCTTTTTTTTCTTTTTGATCTGAGTTTTGTTGTTGTTTGTTTGTTTTTTACATAACCTATTTATTTTGAGCTAATGCTGAAAAACATTCCACTATAGTGTTCACTTCTAGATGAATATTTGACTTGTTTTGAATTGGGGGCTATAAGAGATAAAGCTGAATGATGAACCCAGCCTAATTCCATTTCAAGATTTGAGAGCCATCTCATCACAAAGTCATGAAAAGTTAATTTCTGTTTTACTATAAATTACTGCAATTTCTAAACTTGTTTGGAATTCCTACCCCTGCCTTGAACTCACCCAAGCCCGGCTCCCCTTGACCAGATAACAACCCTCTCTGAAACCTCAGTGGCACCTCATAAATTCTGATGTTGCGATCTGAATTTACTCCCTACCTTAAAATATTATGCCATGCAGATCCTTAACCTATTGTCTGCCTTTGTATTATGCTTGTCAAATCCTGTTAGCTGTAAGTTCTCAAGACACTCTGCTTTGCAACTTTTTGTGCTGTAAAACCTCGTTCCTGGAAAGCTGGGGGTCTGGTCTCTAGCCCATGTTAAGAAAGAACAGCTGCTGATCAGCTCCCTCTCTGTACACAAATACAAGCTTGCTTTAATTTGATTTAAAATTGGAGTCAGTGGTCTTTTCTTTGCGTCAGGGTTCAACACTGAAATAGGAACCTGTTTATAACTCTTGCATCAACATGTGCTTTCTTTCTTGTGAGTAAATTCTTAGGAATGGAATTGGCTGGATCATGAGGTGTTTAACTTTGTAATAACTGCCAAAATGCTTTGCAAAGTGGTTGAGTCATTTTATATTTTCATTAGAAGTTCAAGAAAGGTCATTCTTTTTCCCATTCCTTATCAATACTTGGTGTGCTTAACATTTTTAATTTAAGTTATTCTAATTGGTGTGTATTGTTATGGTTTTAATTTGCATTTTCCTAGTGACTAAGGGCGCTAATGGCATTGAGTATTTCATCAAGTGCTTATTTGTCATCTAAGTACCTTCTTTGTTGCAGAATCACTTCAAAACTTCTTTTCATTTTAGAATTTTTTTGTTGTTTTGAGAATTGTTTATACTTTCTATATATAGGACATGTATGAAATATATTCTTTACAAAAGTTTTATTCTACTCTATGGCTTGTCTTATCATTTTTAAAATAGTACCTTTTAAGGAACAGAAGTTTTCAGTTTCTTTTTCTTTCTTTCTTTCTTTTATTTTTTTCTGGATTGAACCCAGAGGTGGTTACTACCAAGCCACATCCACATCCCTATTTTTTACTTTAAGACAGGGTCTTGCTAACTTGCTTAGAGTCTTGTTAAGTTAGTGAGGCTGGCTTTGAACTTATGATCCTTCTGCTTCATCCTCCTGATCCACTGGGATTACAGGGATGCACCACCATGCCTGGAAGAAGTTTTAAATTTTGATGAATTTAAATATAACAATTTGCTCTTTTTAGAATTGTGTTTTTGACACATTCTAAGAAATGTGTCTGTAGCTTCAGATTTTACATTTGGTTTTGATACATGGACTAGATAATATTTTCAAATGAGGTGAGATGTGAGTTAAGGTTTATTTGTTATAATTTTTAACTGTAATTTTTTATTCTGTTTTAAATATTACTATGCAATTGTTCCTGCCTGCATCATTTGGTGAAAAGCTTAAATTTTCTTCAGTGAATTACTTATGGATGTCAATTATAAGTCAGTTGCCTATATACATGTGGGTATGTGTGTACAGTTTCTATTCTGTTCTATTATTCTATTTATTTATCTTAATGCCAATACTCTATTCTTTTGTTTATTGTAACTGCACAATTATTATTGAAATTAGGTAATCTTAGCCTTTCAAATTTGTTTTATTTTTTACAAAATTTTTATGCTTACTTGAGGATTTTGTATTTGCATATGATCTTTTTCGTCCTTTCATTAATGTCTACATAAAATACTGTAGAATTTTGGGGAATTTCATCAAATCTATGGCTCAATTTGGGAAGGATCTTATCCATATTGCATCTTTGCACCCAGGATCAAGGAAAATATTTCCATTAATTTTTCTCTTGGTAGTGTTTTATAATTTTCTGTGTACAGGTCTTGAACATATTTGTCAAACTTATCCCTAAATGGATCTTTCTGATAACATTACAAGTTGCATATTTAATTTCCATTTCCAAATATTATTGGGAAAATAAATATATAGAATATCGATCTTGTTTCTATAATCTTGTTGAACTTATTAATACTAGTACATGTTTATGTAAATTATATTGGATTATATACAATAATAATCCTTTCTTAAAAAAGAAGATAGTTCTATTTTTTCCTACCTAAATAGGATGTCTTTATTTCTTTTTTTTCACCTTAAATACTTGCTTCCTGTTTTACTCAGCTTTTTTGCTGATGTTATCAAAAGACCAGGGACAAGATTAATTTTAGAGGAAGAAAAATTTATTGGCACTCATGATTTCAGAGGTCTCAATCTGTAGATGGCTGGTTCCATTGCTCTAGAACCAAAGTGAGGCAGAGTACCAAGGCAGAAGTGTGTGGTAAAAGGAAGCAACTGTGATTCTGCAATCTGTACAGGGTAAAAATGGGAGTTCATAACCCACTTGAATCTAAAGTATGAAACATGATATGTCAAGAGCTTTGTAATGTTTTGAACAACCAATAAAAAAAAGAAAAAAAAGGAAGCAGAGAGAACTCCACTCCCCATGGTCAAAATATACCCAAAGGCATGTCTTCAATGGCCCACCTTCTCCATTCACACCCTACCTGCCTGTAGTCACCACCCAGTTAATCCCTACCAGGGATGAATGCACTGATTATGTTAGGGTTTTCATAACCCAATCATTTTACCTCTAACTAAGCCTTCTTGCATTGTTTTACACATGAGCTTTTGGGGACACTTACCTCCACTAAAGTGTGAATAGAGGTGAACAATGACATCTTTTTCTATTCCTGATCTTAGGGAGAAAGCATTCAATCTTTAAACCTTTAGTATGTCAGCTGTAGCTAACTTTTATTAGGTATAGGGAGTTTCCTTCTGTCTCTACTTTTCCAAAAGTTTGTTTTGTTTTGTTTTTTATCAAAAATAGATGTTGATTTTGGTAAAATCCTGTGCCTATCTCTTGCAATGATATGTTATCAACTTGGTGAATTTCATTGTTTGAGATTTGAATACTAAATTGATATGGGATAAATTCTAATAGAATAAATCTTAAGTAACCATGACAACTTACCACCACTTGAAGCTTATTATATTTGATTTGTCAAAATTTTGTTTAGAACTTTTGCATCTATATTTATGAAGGATGTTACACTCTAGCCTGCTATTTTCCCTTATAATATTTTGTCTAGTTTTAGGGTAATTTTTTTTTTCATAGAGTAAATTGAGAAATCCCTTTCTCTTCAACAAAATGATATTGACCCTGGAGTGTTTTTTAAAAGATGGTTATTACTGACAAGTTAAATTGCTTGAACAGCTACAGGGGCTATTTGGGTTACCTATCTTTTCTCAAGTATGCTTTGGTAATTTGTCTTTCAAGGAATTTGTTCATTATATTTAACTTGTCACATTTGTTAGCCTAGGTTTCTATATAGTATAGTCCTAATACCATGTTGCTATATGTAAAATCTGTAGTTATATCACCTCCCTCATTTCTGATATTGAAATATGTCTTTGCTTTTTTAATTTTTATTAGATTTATCATATTTCCCCTAAAGAACCAGCTTTTGAATCCACTGGTTTTTTTCTCTTTTTATATTATATTTATTTTTAGTCTGTTTTATATATATTTTTTCTCTCCTTACTTTGGGTTTAATTAATCATCCTTTTTCTACTTTCTATGGAAGAGCTGAATTCAATAGATTAAGACCTTCTGTCTTTTCTAATATAAGCATTTGGTGATGTAAATTTCTACTTAATTGCTAACATAGCAGAATTCATTAATTTTAAATGTGTTTTCATTTTTCTTCACTTCCAACTACATTTTTTCTTTCCCTTTTTATATCTTCTTTGATCCGTGAGATATTAAGAAGTATATTATTTTGTTAGCAGATATTTATCAATTTTTGAGAAGTATCTGCTTTTTTGGAAATTATTATGAACAGAGAATAAGGAGAATAATAATACTCTGTGTGACTAAACTCCTTTTAAATTTATTGAAAATTGTTTTATCTATCTTGGTAAACGTTCCAGGTACAATAAAAAGAGCTTATATTGTGCTAGTTTAAAAATGTATAAATGTAAATTAGATAAGTTTAATGAATGTGTCAATCTATACCCTTACTGGATATCTTTCTACTTTTCTCAATTATTCAGAGTGGTTAGTAAATTCTCAACTATAATTGTGAACGTGTAGTATCCTTCATAGTTGTAGTTGTTGTTTGGAGCATTTTGATACTCTGCTATTAGGGGCATAAACAGTTAATATTGTTTTGTATACTTTATGTATTAAATAACTTTCTTTATTCTAGTGATATTCTATGCACAGAAAATTTCTCTGAGATTAATATAACCACTAAAATTTTCATTCACTCCCATTTTTCCCTTTTTCTTTCTAACACTTATTTGTCATCTTGCAAAGGTATAAGCCATGAATTTTGGTAGGCTCAACTAGATTCTCTACTTAGAATTTTAAAGCACTATTTGCAGGGCTGGAATGTTGTCTGGAGGCTTATGGAAAAAATAAGTTCCTGAGCTCTTTTTAGGTGGTTGGAAGAATACAGATTCTTTTTGTTACAGGATTTTAGTCCCCATGTTCTTGGTAGCTATTGTCTCAGGTTGTTCTCTGCTTGTAGTGACTGCTCTCCCACTCTGTTCCCTGCTACAAACAAGTCCGGGATAGATAGTACACTAAGACCAACCACAGGGGATCTAGAGCTACTCTTTAACTTCTCTTTCTACAACTAGGCAGAGAAAATGCTGCTTTAAGTGCTCATGTAATTAACCTACTACCCCAGTTAATAATCCTCATTTGATCACTTTAAAATCAACTAGTATGCACCTGGATTCAACCTTTGATATCCTTTTTCTTTGAAACATAACTGAGCCAGTGTATAATAGCTTTATCATATTTCTTTTTCAGTATGCAGTTATGAAACTGTGGGATTGCATTTTAGGAATCTAAAATTCTTTCCTAAATGTCAAACAGGTCTTCATTCTTAGATATTTCCAGTGTTCAAAGCAGAGATTTTTTCAGTATTTCTTGGTTCTGGTATTCATTTGCATAATCATCTAGGTTCAAAAATTAGTAACTTTTACCTTTTCCTTCTTGTATGATTTTTCATTTGAACAATAAAATAATCTACAAACTGGTGGAGAAATGTCATCAATATCCCCCATTTATTGTTTTATTTCTATGGCATTTCATAATTTTCAGAATGTCTCCACATATATTACTTGAGACTTTAGATAATTGTCTAATTTAAGCATTATCATGTAACTTCAGTGTGCAAATGAGGTGACTATATGGAAGTTAAACAATAATTCAGTGTGCCACAGTTTCATTGGTCAACAAATCATGCCTTATCCACTTCTTCCTTGTGAACTTCACTTTTCTTTATAGAATGCATGGTATTTCTCTTTTAATTTGACCTGTTTATATTGAATGTGAATATCATGTAAACAACATGTAGTTGAATTTCATTTTAATCCAATATGATATTCCCTGATATTTAATTAAAATGCTCAGTATCCAAATTATCTTCACATGATCATTATCATCATTAAGTTAAAATTCTTCATCTCAATATTTTGAAAAGGTATAGCACCTGTTTTTGTTATGATTTTCCTCTTACTAGAAAGATTAAGATTGAGTACTCTTTTATGATTTCATTTTATCTCCTTTGCCAACTAATTAGCTATATATTACCTCTAGATAGGGAATAGGGGTGGGAGGGAAAGGGAGGGAGAATGGGAATAGCAAGGATAGTGGAAGGAGATGGTCATCATTATACAAAATTCATGTATGAAGATGTGAATTTGGTGTCAAAATACCTTATATACAAACAGAGATTTGATAAATTGTGGTATAAAGGTGTATTAAGAATTTCAATGCAAAAAAATTATGAATGTACTGTGCTCCTCTATTGTGATATGTAAGAAATAATAAAAAATATTTTTTTAAAAAAAGAGAAAGAAATTAGTTATAAATGGACACAATACCTTTATTTCATTTGTTTATTTTTTTAATGTGGTGCTGAGGATTGAATTTGGTGTCTCACACATTCTAGGCAAGCACTCTACCACTGAGCCACAACCCTAACTCCATCATTAGCTATAATTTGGTTTATTATTTCAGTGGTTTCTCTAGGGTTTATGGTATATTACATAGCCTTAAATTATCACAGGCTATGTACGTGTCACATTATAACATTCCATGAATTATATAAAAAATTTTAAATAATAAACTGGTTTTTTTTCTTCTTACTTTTTACACTAAGCTCATTACACATTTTAATCTTGGTTTTATATTAGACCACAATTTTAATTTTTTATATAAAGTCAAATATTTTTCAAAGATATATGAATAATAATAAAATAAACATATGTTTACCTAACCCTTATTATTTAAAGTGCTTTTCATTCCTTTATTTTGAGCACAATCCCATCTGGCATAATTTTCCTTTGGCTTGAAAGACTGCATTTATCTTTTTTGAACAGCATGTCTGCTGCTTGTGAGTATTTCAGTCCTTTGTATTTGAAAAAAGTCAGTATTTTGCTTTCATGTGAGAAAAAATAATCTTGCAAGCCGTAGAATTATAAGTTGTCTGTGCTTTTCTTTTATCGCTTTAAAAATATTCTTCCTTTGTGTTATGTTTGTGTTTTTCCTATAGGAAATCTGGTTATCTGTATGTCACATTACTCTCTATTTTTCTTCTTTCTGTATTTTTCCTTCATCTTTGGTTTTGAGATCATATTTGGTGCCTCTTATGTCTGCCCTGTGCTGACTTACTGGACTTAGGGTTTAAAAGTTTTCAAAGTTTCAGCCTTGTCTCTTCAAATGTGTGCATGCTTATGTCCTGCTGCCCTGTCTTCTCTGTGCTGGACACAAGACTTCCACACCTATTATTAGAACACAAACTTTATCTCCCCACTCACTAGTGGTCATTTTAAATTTTAGGTCCCTTCTCCCTCTGTTTTCATTTGGATAGTTTTATGGATGTATACTCAAGATGACAGATTTTTTTCCTCTTCCTTCTGCTATGTCTCACCTGCTATTAGTTCTATCCAGTAACTGTATACTGTCGTTTTGAACTTATGAAAGTTCAAGTAAGGTGTACTAAACATCTTTCCCAATGTTATTAAACTTATTGAACATGTGGAATACGGTTATAAAATATTTGAATATCTTATCTAATATTTTTAACATTTGTAATACTTTTTGGTGTGTTTTGGTGGATTGGGTTTTTCCCCCTCATAATATTATGATATTATGGGTTGTATTTTTATGACTTTCATGACTGGTAATGTTTCTAATTCCTTATATAACTGGAGAAAATTGAGATAGAGGTTAACTTATTTTTCCAAAGATTACATAGCTTTAAAATGGAGTGTAACTGGGGTGTCTAACCCAAGGAAATATTATGTAGAGTCCATGCCCTTAATTCCTGTATTATTCTCCTTCCAAAAGGCATATTACAAAGTAACAGAAATATTACTGAGTCTTAGGGAGGCAGAGAGCTAGGGGAGACAATTGCACATTTTTCTGCCTTAACAACTCAATTCTACCTATGTTGCAACGTCTTCACTGGCAGAATGCAACCAGAATCCAGGGGATAAGGGAGCCAGGGTACATCAGTTTTCAAAGCTCTCTTCCAGCACAAAGCCTAGAAAGAAAGATAAGAAGAGGGATATAGAGTGTAGATCAAAGATAACAAAGTCTATAACTAAATGTACTGAAATCAGTTGCAATAAGGAAAGCATAATGATTTTCATTTCAGGCTGCAGATTCCTTTCTGTAAATTAAATAATAAGTAAATTCCTAACACAGGAAATACAAAAAAATGAGGTTTTCTCCTTGGCAATAGGGAAACACCACAGGAGCTATCAGCTTTGACTCTTCACATCATTCTCACATGGGACCTTGAGACATAGTCACTACTTACCTGAACTTTGTTAAACACAGCTTAGGCTGATAGAAAGAATATGAACTGTTGTTTCATGGGCAAATCAGTGACCATGTGCCCTTGTGTAAATGGTGTAATCTCTGAGCCTTGGTCTATTTCATCATAAATCTAGGGAAACGATTTTTTCTCTAAGGATTGAAATGATATGATTTATGTGAGAAATCAAACCACAGGACCATAACAAAATTGTTCATTATTATTTTTCCACTGACTACAATTGTATTCATTTTTCCAAAAGCAAAGCTTATTAAGTCACCCTGTGTCAGTTTGTTCTAAAACTTAAGAGTTTGGTTTCTCATTTGGCATATAACTTATTTTTCATTATTCTTATGATATCTACAAAAATAATTGAATATAATTAAACAATATTACTTTGTCTAAAAGTTTAACTGAGTTGGGATTGAACTGTATAAGCTATATAGGAGCAATTGCAGAAAAAGTCAGGAGAAACAGAACCAAATAGCTTGAGCTCCTAGAATGCAGGAAGCTGACCTATAGGCTAATTCTCCATCTTATCTTCATATCTGGGGAACAGTAAAAATAATCCTACGTGGTCATGGAGTCATTTTGTGTTTATGCCAATGGACGAGTTCATTGGTATAATTACGTAGAATACTATATAAAGTATAATTACATTGAATTGGAAGCAGATACTATTAAAGGATATTAAAAATGTATTTTATAATATGCTATCTCTGAAAGAATTATAGTTATGTGATTTTTTTTTCATTTTTATTGGTTCATTTTAGTTATATATAACATTAGGATTCATTTTGATATAATTATAAAAGCATAAAATATAGTTTGCTATAATTCAGTCCCCAGTTTTCCCTCACCTTTCCTTCCTTTCTCCCCCATTCCCTTTCTTCTAATCTACTGATACTTAAAATATTATTTATAGTTTTCTTAATTAGTGTCTTTTGAATATACATAAGAGATTCACCATATTTCTATATGTGTATGTATACACACACACACACACACATACACACACAGACACATACTGTAAGAAAGTTACATCATATTTATTCCACTGGTTTTCTCTTAACCCATCCCTCCTTCCTTCCCCTCAGTCCCCTTCCACTACTCCACTGATCTTTCTTTTATTTTGATGGAATACCCCCTCCCCTGATTCTTGTCTCTCTCTCTTTTTCTCTTTCTTTCTTTATTTTGGACTAGCTTCTGCATATCAGAGAAAACATTCAAACTTTCTGTATCTCATTTATTCACTTAGTATAATAATCTCCAGTTCTATCTACTTACTGGCAAATAACATAAATGTCATCTTCTTTCTGGCTGAGTAATGTTCCATTGTGTGTGTGTGTGTGTGCACGCGCACACACGTGTGCACGCATGCACGTGTGCATATCATATTTTCTTTATTCATTCATATGAAGGGCTTCTGAGTCCAATTCAAAACTTGGACATTGTGGATTGTGCTGCTATAAATATGGATGTGCCTTCATCCCTGTAGTATGCTGATTTTAGAACTTTTGGATATATATCAAGGAATGGGATAGCTGTGTAAGATAGTGGTTCCATTCCTAGTTTTTTAAAGAAATCTCCATACTGCTTTCCAGAGTAATTGTATTAATTCGTAGTCACACCAACAATATATGATTAAACTTTTTTCTCTATGTCTTCACCAACACTTATTATTATTTGTTTCATTGACAATTGCAATTCTGACTTGAAGTAAATGAAATCTCTAGGTAGTTTGGATTTGTATTTCCCTGATTGCTAGTGATGTTGAACATTTTTTCATATATTTCTTGGCCATCTGAATTTCTCTTTTTGAGAAGGGTCTGTTTAGTTTACTTCTTCTGACCATTAATTGAGTTTTGGGTTTTTTGTTTGTTTGTTTGTTTTTCTTGTGTGTGTGTGTGTGTGTGTGTGTGTGTTGTGTTAGAAGTTTTGTGTTTTTTATAGTCTGGATATTAATAACCTATCTGAGGAGCAGGTTGCAAAGCTCTTCCATTCTGTAGGCTTTCTCTTCACGTTCTTAATTGTTTCCTTTGCTGTACAGAAACTTTAATTTGATGCCATTACATTTATTATTTTTTTATTTTATTTCTTGCATATTAGGAGTCTTTTTAATGAAACCAGCTCCTGTGCCAACATATAATTTGCTATAATTCAGTCCTCAGTTCTTCCCTTCCCTTTTCCCTCCTCCCTCCCCAGTTTCCTTTCCTCTATGGATACTTAAAATACTATTGATAGTAGTTGGAATGTTGGGCCTGTATTTACTTCTAGAAGTTGCAGTTTCTGGTGTAGTTCCTAGATCTTTGATCCACTTTGAGTTGACTTTGGTGCAGAGTGAGAGAACAAATTTAGTAAAGTAGCAGCAGGATACTAGGTCAATATAAATAAATCAATTTCTTTCTTACACTCCAGTAATGAGTCTGCTGAAAAATAAATTAGAACTATCCCATTCACAATAACCTCAAGAAAAAGAAAAAGAAAGAAAAGATATCTAGAGATTAATCTAATAAAGAAGGCGAAGGACCTCTACAATGAAGACTATAGAACACTGAAGAAAGAAATTGAAGAAGAAGAAATTAGAAGATGTAAGACCTCTCATGTTCTTGAAGAAGCACAATTAATATTGTCCAAAAGACCCTACTACCAAAAGAATTATAAAGATGCAATGCAACCCCTATAAAATATCAATGGCATTCTTCACAGAATTAGAAAAATCAGTACTAAAATTCATTTGGAAAAATAAGAGACCTAGAACAGCCAAACCAATACTGAGCAAAAGAGTGAAGTTTATGGAATTACAATCCCAGCCCTCAAATTATATTACAGAGCTATAGTAACAAAACCAGCATGGTACTGACATTAAAACAGACATGAAGACCAATGGAATAAAATATAAGTCACAGAGACAAACCCAAATAAATCAGTTATGTGATACTAGACAAAGTTTCCAAAAACATATGTTGGAGAAAAGATAGACTTTTAAACAAATTGTTCTGGGAAAACTAGAAATTTATAGAAGATAAATCTTAGCCCATATCTCTCACTTTGCACAAAAGTTATGCTATTATTTAAATACTTTTCTAAAGGTTCTCTAGCCCACTAGGAAATTCAAAGACTCTGAAAATATTTTTTGAAGAAAAATGCATCATCCAAATTGGTTGGTGCTTGAAATGTAAATTATATTTAAATTGTAAAGAATTTTGATATAATTTAATATGTGAATTTTATATAATGGGAAAATAGATTTTTTGATCAGAGAAATATGTGATAACCATTATTATTCAGGAGGAATACTCAAGCAGAATGGTGGACGTATGTGAGCAGGATTGAGGAAAAGAGATAGATCTGAGCTGAAGTATAAATAAAATATCCAAGGAGCAATGCCAGATGCAAGCCACCAGATCTTCTTCTATTGATTCTAATAGAAAATTCAAATACCAGTGGGAGAATCCAGTTAATTTGATTTTCCATGTATAAATCTTTATATGAACGCAATATATAATTTGCTTTTTTTCCCTAAATTTTAGTGCATGAAATTCATCTTTGTATTAAACATAAAAGAGGAAAATGTAGTTATTTATCTGTATTCTACATAGGATTTTATCTTAATAGGTCTTCTTTGTTATGCAACAGCAAACTCTTCATCTGTATTATAATGACCCATCATATACTTGAATAATATAGTAATCTCTGACATACTTAAGCTCAGAGATAGAACTAGATACAGTAATGATGATCTTTATAGACAGAGTCAGCACTTACCTAAGTTCCTGAACTCAGAAGATCCCTACTCCTGATTTAGTGTTATATGATTTTTTTCTTAAAATTCTGAATACTTTTATCTATTGCAATTAAAGTTTCATAGGCCAATGTAAAATGCACCAAGAGCTTTAATCTTGGGTGTAGGTGCAATCCTACCACTCTTCACCTCCCTTCCTCTCTAAAACAGGATGTCAATACCCAATCCTCGGGTCCTGTCTATCTACTGAGTTGGGCCTGAGAGTTGGCCTTAACTTATATATTAAATAGTGTGGCAGATGAGGTGCCACACTTTTATCCCTATGACCAAGTCAGTGTCTCATAAAATTGCAAATAGTATAATACCAAGATAGGATTATAAACAGATCAAGAAGGAAAATGCAGCTTATTTGCAGCTTTTTGAACAAAAGCCCACATTTTTATTTTACATTGAACCCAGCAAATTATAAAGCTGCCTTTGTGCTTAGATTTGAAGCAAAATGAAGAGGTTCTTAGTAAGGGTACTAGAAAAAAAATTATAGTTAAATGGAGAGGCAGAAGTTCAAAATGTTGAAGGCTAGTAGTGAAAATAAAGAGAAGAAGTTGCTATAAGATTAAGAAGAAATATGTGATAGTTACATTTTTAAGTGAAATTGTTTTAGTTGATTTTGTGACCAAAATACCTGACATGAAAAACTTAGAGGAAAAAAAAAATAGTTTACTTTGGTTCATGGTTTCAGAGGTTTCAGTCCATAATTCACTGACTGCACTGCTCTGGGTCTGAGGTACGAAAAACACCATATTAAAAGAAAATAGTAAAAGAAAGTTGCTTGTTTCATGGCAGCCAGGAGGCAGGGAGAAATGCAAGACACCAGCAACAAAAAAATAAACCCCAGATACATGCCCCAGTCAAACCACCATCCATGCACTGAGCAGATTTCTCCTACCATGCCTTTCCTTCATGATGTTCCACTTTATCTCAGGCCCAGAGCAATGGAATTGGCTGAACATGAATTGAACCTCTGAAATCGTGAGTACAAAATTAACTTTTACTTATTTCTGTATTTCTTGCCAGGTATTTTGGTCACAGTCATGCAGAGCTGACAAAAACCAGAAATTGGTACCAAGAAGTAGCATTATGACTGTGACTAACCTGTCCATGTGGTTGAAAAGCTTCTGGAACTGGTTTGTGGAAGGAGTTGAGAAAAGTTTTTGAGATGCAAGCTGGAGAAGCCTTGGAATGTTATAAGCAGAATTTAATGTGTGATTTTGGTTTGAGCTTGGAAAACCAGAACGCCAATAAGAATGCAGAGAGTAAAGATTGTGCTCATGAGATTTCAGAGGGGAGCATTGACTATACTAAAATTTGGATGGGCAGGCAGCAACCAAAGGAGGCAGATTTAAAAGGGCCTCTGAACAGGCTTTATTGAGATATCACTCCCAGGCGGAACTCGATCAGACCCACAGAGGGGACAGGGGAAGGGTCTGAGGAGAAACCGCGTGGAAGCTCGACCAGACTGGACTTTTATGGGGCTTACAGCAGGAAGGGAAGGGCTTGGGACAGGAAAAGGTGACTCTAGTGTCCCTTGCTCCCTTGGAGTTGGTCAGGGGAGTTGGCTGAACTCCAGGATTGGCCAGGGGGTCCTGCTGATTGACAGACGTTAGTCAGGAGATCTGGCTGATTGACAGGCGTTTCCACCGGCATCTGATTGATGTTCAAAGCAGCGCTGGCTGCTTTGTTCTAAGTTGCCACTAAGTCACCACCAAGTCGCTGCCACCGACCTAACACTACTTTTTGGTAAAGAAGTTGTCTACGTTTTACCCATGTCCTGAGACTTTGTGTGAATTTGAATTTCAATATGTTGGACTAGTCTGGCAAAGAAAATTTCAAGGCAGCACAGCATTCAAGTGTTGACATGGCTATTTCTGGTTTTCAACCAAGTTTATTGTGAGAATAAGAAGGGGAAAGCAGACAAATATTTTTTAAATATGTGGTTTGGCCAGAGAAGAAGCATACATAAAATTGTGTTCTAATCACATATGATGGCTGCAGAGATTACCACCACTAAAGAGAAACTAAGTACTTGGCACAGAGACAATAGAAAAGATGCCTTGAAGGCAGCTCAAGAATCAGCATGATTATACCCATGACAGGCTTGAAGATATAAAACTGAAATCTCCTTTGAAAATTTGTGGGATTCCTGCTCACATAGGGTTACTTAGAAAGCTGATTCCCCAGGATTTGTTTCATAATGCTCAGTTTCTCAGGCACAGAGAGACAATTGCAGCTATGGTCAAAGGGAGCTTGGCTGCTACTTGAGCTGAGATCAAACAATGGTACTGTCCATAAGGTGCTGATTCTGCAGGATGCTGGAACTAGAGTGTCATGGTGTCTTGCACTGATTTCAAAGAAAGGTCTGGAAGACCAGGCAAGTGTGGCAGGTCAGAATCCCTGCAGGCATACCCTGAAATGTTGATGCATGAAGTTGTGAAAATAAACCAAAACTAAAATAGACACCCCAGGGATTAAGAGATGACAGTAAAATGGAATGTCTGTTGAGGAAAGCTGCTGGTTTTGAACACAGTAATCCTAAGAGAGGCCATATGGACAGCAAATAGCAAGACCAAAGGGATAGGGTTGGACAAGTTCTTTGGAGATCACATCTCATCACTATGTACCACAGGATCTAATGTTTACCCAGATGGGTTTTGGTCTTCTTTTGGTCCCATCCCTTCTTTCTATGTCCCTATTTCTCCATTTGGAAATGAAAATGTTTGCTCTCTACAATTATATATATTGAATATATGTTACCTGATCTTGATCTTTACAGAGGCTTATAGACAAGTTTTCCTTGAATCACAGATGACACTTTGGATTTGGACTTTGGGACAATTCTGAAACTGTGAAAACTATGGAGACTTTTGCAGATGGACTTAATGCACATTGCATTGTGAAATGGACTTTTTTAGTTTTGGGAATCAAGAGAGGAATGTTGGGGTTTGGATTTGAATTTGAGGTGTCTCCCTAAAACTCCCATATGAGGAATATTAGAAATTAAATAACTAGATAATGAGAGCTATAATGGAATAATTGGATTAGCCTTTGATGGATTAATAATTGGTAAGGACTACTATATTGGGTAAAAACTGTAGGCAGGTTGAGTATGGCTGGAGGAAATAGGTCACTGGGAGCATAACTTTGGGTTTATATTTTTGCTCTGACACCTTCTTCCCTCTCTGCTTCTGGGCTGTCATTATCTTAGCAGCTTTTCTCCATTGTACCTTTGTTCCATGATATTCTGCCTTATCTCAGGCAGAGCAGTAGAGCCAACTGATCATGATCTGAATGTATAAAACTGTGAACTCAGAAGTAAACTTTTTCTCCACTAAGTTATTCTGGTGAGGTACTTCAATCGTAGCAATACAGAGTCGAATAACAAAAGTATAGACTACCATACCCTAAATACTAAATATCATCAAAATCTTCTATACTTTGGTATTTCTTTAAAAAATTTAGTTGTATGTTTATGCTGTATGTTTATGATGAAAGAAGAGGAAATATGCAACAGGATCTCATGTGATAAATGTTTAATTATAATTGAGGGATAGAAAACTGGTTTCTGGTAATACCTAATAAATAAACACTTTATTAATAGTTATATATTATATTTATAATTTAATTACAAGAAAAAAAGAGCAACTTGAAGTGAAAAAAAAAGTTCTGTCTCCGGAGTTGAGTAGAAGTAATATGTGCAATTTGAGAAAAAAAAAAAAAGCCTGTAATTTTCAGATAATAAAAACAATACCAGCAAGCCTGGAGTATGGAAAGCAGGTAGAAGATTTATATATGGGAAGCACAAGATCAGACTTAAAGATCATATGAGGAATCTGGATTTTAGGTAATTTATAAGTAGCCATTTTGAACTTCTATTTACTAGGTAGTAAAATAATTTTATCTTTGAAAAAAAAAAGTGTGATGTAATCCCATTTGTCTATTCTTTTGCTTTTTCTGACTGTGTTTTTGGTATCATATCTGTTAAGTTGTTGTGAATGTCATGAATCTTTTTCCTTGTGTTTTTCTTCTAGGAGTTTTATGGCTTCAGGTTTACATTTGAATTTTTAATCCATTTTTATTTGCTTTTTGTGTGTAGTGTAATACACAGGTCCAATTTCATTCTTTTCCATGTAGATATCAAGTTTTCACAGCACACCATTAATTGAAGAGACTATCTAATCCACATTTTATATTCTTGCAATTTTATGAAACATTGATTGCATATATTAAATACAGGGTTCTATATTGTGTTCCCTTGATCTGTATGTCTATTCTTATGCAAACACCATGACATTTTTTAATTGTTGCTACACAACATACTTTGAAATAAGGAAAATGTGATGCCTCCATTTTTGTTCTTTCTCAGGTTTATTTTGGGTAATCTTGATTTTTGTTGTCCCATATAAATTTAATTATGCTTATTTATTTATTTGTGAATAGGCTTAGGCTCATAGCAAAACTAGGAGGGAGGTAGAGAAATTTCTCATACATCCCTTACTATGCATAAGCATACATTCCATTATTATCAATATTATTTAGCCAGATTGGTACGTTTGTTATGACTGATAAGACTGAACTGAAATATCAGAATCACCCAAAGTCTGCAGTTCACATAAGTGCTTGCTCTTGGTTTGAATATTTTATGGGTTTGGAAAAATATATGTTGACATGTATCCATCATCATATGATTATACATAGGATTCCCACTGTCCTGAAAATTCTATGTTCTCTACTGTTTTAATCCATTCCTCTTCCTATCTACTGGCAAGTGGTGATTTTTTTTAGCTTTCTCCATTTTTTTTTCCTTTTTCAGGAAATCATATGGTTGGAATTCATTCAATTAAAAATACCCTTTTTGCCTTTTCTTGCCTTGGAAGCTCTGTTTGTTTTTTAACTGAATAATATTCAATTGTCTGAATGTAATACTCAAAATTTATTTACCCATTCACCTTCTTTTTTAATATATATATTTTTAGTTTTAGATGGGTTTGCTTCCTCTCTCTCTCTCTCTCTCTCTCTCTCTCTCTCTCTCTTCCTTCCTTCCTTTCTTTTTTTCTACAGCCTAGCCCCTATCCATTCACCTTCTAAGGGAAATTAAGGTTGCTTCCAAGTTTTGGTAGGTATAAAGACAGATGTCTGTGTGAAGGTGGTTGTTTGGAAGTAAATTTTCAATTCTTTTGGATAAATACCAAGAAGCATGATTCCTGGTTTGCATAAGAGCATGTTTAATTTTTTTTAAGAGAGAGAATTTTTTTAATATTTACTTTTTTAGTTTTCGGTGGACACAATATCTTTATTTTTTTTTAAATTTTTATGTGGTGCTGAGGATCGAACCCAGTGCCCCGCATATGCCAAGCGAGCACGCTACCGCTTGAGCCACATCCCCAGCCCCAAGCATGTTTAGTTTTATAAAAAATTGCCAAAATGTATTCCAAGATAACTGTACCATTTTGTATTCCCCTTAGCAATGGATGGGAGATCCTGTTGTTCCATATTCTTGCTATAATTTAGTTTTGTTTCATATGAATTTTAACATTTTTATTTTATTTCTGTGAAAAATTTGGCATATTTGACAATTTTCAAAATGTATTTAAGGAATATATTTTGATAATTTGATTACATATACATTGTGAAATCATAATCATAATCAAGCTATTTAGTATATTTTGTATCTCAAATATTTTTAACTATTTTCATTTGTGCGTGTGCATGAGTGTGTGTGTGTGTGCGCGTGTGTGTGGTAACAACAACTGAAATCTCCTCTCTTAGGAAAACTATGAATACAGTAGGAATTGTTAAATATAATCACATCACTGTATGTTAGACTTCTAGAACTTATTCATATTATACGTCTGAAACTTTATATCATTTGATCAACATCTTCTCATTTCTGTCCCCCACAAACACAAAAACTGAATCATATAAAAGTAATTAATGTGAATTGCTTGTCACTTATTAAAGAATCAATAATAATTGCAAATCAGTATTACTATTATTCATGTCACTTCTCTCTAATAAAAAGTAATAGCTGCCATTAAAAATACCCTTGAGATTTGATAGAGATTGTGTCACTAGATAACAATGGGTACTATGGACAATTTAGCAATACTGAGTCTTCCAATTAATGAATAGAGGGTATTTTTCCATTAATTTATATGTTCTTCTTTTATTACTCTCATCAAACTAAAAAGCTTCTGCAAAGCACATTCAATACACTAACAGTGTAAAAAAGCTACCTAAAAAGTTGGAAAAAAATATTTGTAAACCATATAGTAGATTAGGAGTTAATTTCCAAAATATATAAGGAACTGTTACATTTGTATGGAAATTTTCATCATCATCATCTTTGTCATCATTTTATTAAAATGGGCTAAATGCTTGAATACTTATTTCTCCAAAGCAGACATAAAAATACTCAACAGGTAAATGAAAATATGTTCAATGTGACTGATCTTAAATAAATGCAGCTCAAAAGTACAATATGTTAGCATTGTTAGGATGACAATGATCAAAAGAGCAAAGCATGAGAAGTGTTAGTGAGGATATAAGGAAATTATAACCCTTGTACACTGTTAGTGGGAAAGAAAAATGGTGCAGCTGCTATGGAGACAGTATGAAATTTCAAAAAAAAAAAAATTTAAATAGAACTACCATATGGTCCAACAATTCTGCTTCTTGGTATATATCCAAAGGAATTAAAAATCAGTATCTTAAAGAGGCATTAGGAACCCAATATTCTTTGTAATAGTTGCCAAGATTTATAAACCCTCCATCAATAGAAGAATGAATAAAATGCATGTGATAATAAAAAAAAGTGTTACTAAAGAACTTCAGAGGAAAAGGACCAAAAGACATAAACCATGTGTGTATGCACAAGCACATTTGGAATGGGCTTATTTGATTATTGGCTCATTTAATTATTGAGGCCCAGAAGTCCTACAATCTGTCATCCTGAAACTGTATAATCAGGGAAGTTGCTAGTGTAATTCAGTTTGAGTCTGAAGGCCTGAGAATTAGAGTAACTAATGGTATAAGTCCCAGTTCATGTTTGAATGTATGTAAACAAGGATTGCTCACATCCAAAGTAAAGTATATCCAGTTTAGATAGGAAGCAAGTTTTCCCTTCTTTCATGTTTTTGTTCAATTCGGGATCTCAGTGGGGTTGGATAAGGTCCACCCTCATTCCTGTGAGTGATCTTCTTTACTTGGCCTACCAAATCCAATGCTTGTCTACTCCAGTAATACCCTCACAAGCACACATAGAAAGAATATTTTACTGTCTGTCTAAGCATCCCTTGACTCAGTCATATTGACACATAAAATTAACCATTAAAACAGACAATTCACTATTATCCAGCCTTTAAAAAATAAAATTCTGGAATGTGAAACAACATAGATAAACTTTGCTAAGTTTATGCTAAGCAAAATAAGCCAGTCAGAGAAGGAAAATTACTGCATGATTTCATAAATATCAGGTACGTAAAAAAGCCAAACTTAGAGAATCAGAAAGTAGAGTAGTGGATATAGAAGCTATGGGGAAGAGGAAATGAAAAGTTACTAATTAATGGATATAAAGTTTCAATTATACAAGATTAATTGAAGTTCTGTTGTCCAGCATTTTGCCTATAGTTAAAAATAGTGAATTGCAGACTGGTGGAAAGTGAATACGAACTTCTTAAATCTTAGGTAGAATTATCTTAAAGTCAGAGATTTTAGAGTCAAATTAAAAGTTATAGAACAAATTAAATAACAGATTATGAAAATATACTAGTTGGAAAGGATGCAGTCCAATAATAATTTTCCTTTTTTTACATTTTAAAAATTTTTATTATTTGTTCTTTTTAGATACATGATAGTAAAGTGTATTTTGCAATAATAATTTTCCTTAAATGGAAATTATGAGAAGATATTTGAATGGGGGAAATCAAATACCAAATAGGCAGGGAAATTACACAGGTAAGAATGAATATAATAAAAGTAGCACATCCTTTAGAGAATATAAATAATGGAATCAAGTGTACATGTGGTAAGTTTGCCTTTGGAAAGAAATAGTTACCTCCTTTGTAACAAAAAGGTGAAAATATTCAGTGAAAGTAGGATTATAAAGTTATCAATAGTAAGAGGAAGGAATTAACTTTTAATGGTTTCTACTTCTTCAGGTTAGAGAAAAACTGAAGGATTTGAGGAGAAAGAAGTCATTAAATGATCTTCTCAGGGGAAAAAAAAATACTTGGTCATTAATGAACAAGATTGCAGGACAAAATTGAGTATTAATTCTGATTTGAGATTATATGATAAAATGAAATCAGTTAGTTGGTGTCTTAGTTTGTTTCTGTTGCTATAACAAAACACCTGAGATGAGGTAATTAATAAATCGAAGCTTATTTAGCTCAAAGCTGTGGAGTTTGGGAAGTCCAAGAACATGGTGCTGGCATTTCTTCTACATCCAGTGAGGTCCTTTTTGCGGAATCACATTTGTACTGTAGGGCATCTTATGCTTAGAGTAAGGATGCATGCTAGCTAGGGTCACTCCTCCTTTTCATGTAAAGCCATATGCAGTCATAGGGTCCTCACCCCCATGACTTCATCTAATCCGTATTACCTCCCACAGACCACACTTTCATATAGCCTTTACTTAAGAATTTGGGAAATGAGTTTCAAACATAAGAAGTACGGAAAAACATTCAAACCATGAATTAAGCTATATGATTTTCTGCAGGAATGGAATGAATCTGGCTGCCCATCAACAGCATTAAAATGTAAGTTTTCTCTTCCTAATCTATATTATTATGGCAGTGTAATGATTGATGACCTATTAAACTGAGACAAATATTAGAAAATTGTCATTCTATAAGGTTGCATGACACACAGAAGCATTTGGGACTAGGTCAGGTTGTCTAACTGCTCTATATAAGACAGTGAAGGACTGTTCTCATTAACTCTCATATCTAAGTTTCACTCCAAGCATTTTTCGGAATAATTCTTCCTTGCCATTTAGTTCTATATCTTCTATATCGTCATATTGTTCAGGAGATGTCCTAATCTTGTGCACTTTCTCTGCTTCCAAATTTTGCAAATATTTCCTGAAATACATATTCTACAATAAATAATTCTTAGCCTTTTATTGAAATTTCAGCTTTTGATTTTTTAAAATTTCCTTTGATCTCTCTCAAGGAGATCATGTTTTTAAAAAACTTAAAAGTTGATATCGGTTTTTCTTTTCCTCTTGCTATCCTACCTCAGGGCTGAGCTGGTGTTGATGATATCTTCCTCGATTTCCATTTCTGGTCCCAGTAAATCCATCCCTAACTTTGTAGTATCCCTAACTTTGTAATATCCTGCTACTTTGAGGTTATGGTTCCCAGCTATATCGTGTTCTCCAGATGCTTATTGCTGACACCAGTCAAGTTTTTGATGTATCATCTTCCATCTCAGATTCATGATCTTCCTTTCAACCTAATTCTTGTTTTCATTTTGAGTGATTGAAATTGCAAGATATTTCAGCTATTCATCTGTCTGCTCTCAGGTTCTTGAGCTCATCCCCGTCAAAGAATCTTTTATCAATACATTTAGATTAACATTAGAACCCATAATTTTAAGTACTTAACAACACACTTCCATGGATTCTCTTCATTTTCTGAGTTATTACCTTTAGTTCGTGTCTTTTAATGATTCTTAATTCTTTATGTAAATTGGTATTTGTGAATGTCTTCAATCACTACATTCCAAATTTATCAGTTTATATCTCCATTCTGTTTTAGTTTAGGAAGACATAGAAGAATAAAATAAAATCTTTCTCCCTTCAATAAAATTTAATTATAAAATATGATAATCTTAAAATACCCATATATTTACTTTTTTTTTTTACCCATATATTTACAAGTGTTTAATAAGTGTTATATCTAAATGTTCTAAGCATAAACTGAGGAGAAAAGGAGTGGTTTCGGATTTTCACTTTTTGTTCCATATGTATGACAACTAATAAAGTAGATGCAAATAAGTCTAATCAGTGTCATGAACTTTCCGAGAATTTACTAAGAAAATCAAATATGGATGAACTGTGGGAAAAGAAAATTTGGCATCAGAAGGAAAATAATGGAAATAGAAAGTATAGACAACTCAAAGTTTTTAGCTGTGGGAGAAATGGAGAAAGATCTGTAGAGAACTGCAGCTGGTGAAATTGTGTTTTTTATGATAGATGATTCATAAATAGTGATGGGAATCTGAGGGAAGTGGAGATGATGTTAAGAAAGAGAGTTAGAGGAAGAGGAAGAGACCCAGAGACATAAACAAAGAGAAAAGAGAGTGTAGAGATGAGAGGAAAGAAGGAGGGACTAAGGGATGAAAGAAGAAGGGAAGGGAGGTTAATTAAGAAAACAAAGATTTGTTACAGTAGGAGAAAGTGAGAGCAGCCTTAGAGAGATTATCCTCCTCTTCCTAATAGGAGGAAAGGAACAGCAATACAAGCATAAGCATTCAGGATTTGCTCTCCACCCTTGTTTTTCCCTTTTGGTTGTGAACCACATCAAAGAGAATAGATTGTTTAATGATGGAATTTAAGATATTTGGAAAATAGATGGGTGTTAGCAAAATATTAAAGTAAATTCCAGTTTTCTCTTCTTATAAAGAATCCAGTAAAAAACTCATGTATATACAGACCAATATACAGATCCTCCTTACCTGCTAAGGAAGATAGAATTTCATAATTTGCATGGCACATGCAAATGTACAATGCATCTCTGTTCTCAGTGTGGGAATAACTCAGCACGGCAACATTTTCTCCTGATATAAAAAGTAGCATCCTGGGTAGGACTGCTTTTCTTGGAGTGTCCTGGTTACCAGTGCTACACCACTCAGTTTGCAAGCAGCAATGCTTCAGTCTGTATGCTTTGACACTGAGGATGGAACCAGAGGTGCTTTACCATTAAGTAACATCCGCAGCCCTTTTTTAAGTTTTGAAGCAGGGTCTTGCTAAATTGCTTAGAGCTCACCAAGTTCCTAAGACTGGCCTCAAAGTTGCAACCCTCTATCCTTAACCTCCCATTTTATTGAGTTTAAAGACATGTGATATTGTACCCAGTGCCAAACAGTTATTATTCTTTTTTGTAATATTGACCTAGAAAATACAATCTAGGAGAAAGTTGCATGAAATTTCAGACTGCTAAGAGGCCTGTGAAAATGGCAAATATTCATATCAAAATGTTAACTTAAGTATTTGGTATATTTTCTTGGGTTTATTCAAAGGGTCTTCATCAGAAAGATTTTGGATTTTCTCAGGTCTAGCTACAAACTTAGTCCTCTTACAAAGCAAAAAAAAAAAAAAAATGAAGGAGATAGAATAGAGAATATCCTTATAGTAGTGCATGTGGAAAATTACAGAGCTGAAGAACTCTCACTATTTTCAATTTTTTGCACCATTAAATGTAATATGAGGCAAAACAAACATGAAATAACCCGTAATATTAAAGACAGAAAATAAAAAGGTGTCTGTGTGTGTGTTTAAATGGAATGAATAGAGGAGATGATATTGAAAAATCTAGGAATGTTAATCATTTATTTAGTTTGAGAAAATCCTCCATGAAAAGGGTTAAGAGCAAAATTTTGTTCTTTTATATGCTGTAAACTTTGAGGATATTTTCCCAAGATACAGTTCAAGGAAAGCCAAGCAACTCTTAAGTCATTAAACAAAAAAATCAAATCTGTCTGGAGAAGTAGTGGGCTAGAGGATCCAGTCAGCCCTCTACTGACATAAATTTGAAGCTGAAAGAAAGATGAGGTCAGATTTCTCAAAAATCAATATATACCAAGAGTACTTTCAGAATAAAAACACAGCGATAAAAAGCAAAAGTAAGATGTAAATAACAGAAATGATACCAACCTAGAAATAGCCCACTCTTCAGATTAACAGAACTTTTCTGATAATAAGCAAAATCAATGAAGAGACACAGTTAAATATATCACAGTGATTTTTTAAAGAAACATTGCAAGGTCCAAACAAAATCTGCCTATAAGAATACAGGCTGAAAAGGAATAATGTAAAATGAATCAGGTTAGTATCAGGAATTTCAATAATATGAAATGAAAAAAGAAAAGCAGCAGCTACAGAGTTTTGAAAGAACTGCATTACGAAAGTGCCCTATACCGGACACAGTTCCCTTTTATGTGCTAGGACAATAGAGAGGTATTTTTAGACAAAGAAAATATATGAAAGCCTAATATCCATGCCCATTTACTGAAACATAGTAACTCAAAGTATTCAAAAAAGCAGATAAATTAATAAAAAATGTTCAGAAAGTGGAAAATACATTTTGGGATAAAGGGTGGTGAGTAATGAAATCAGTAGGTTTTTAGAAGGTCTAAAAATGGTTGCTATTTTCCTTATTTATTTATTTAAATTTAAAGTGAAAAATATATTTACTGTTGTAAAGAAATGAATACAGGACTCAGACAAGTTGTAGAACTAATAAATAAAAATGAGATTTTTTTAAGGTACAAAAATATTTAACAGAGGTTGTCTAATGAAAAAGAAATTATATACACACACATACATTACAAAAATAGGCTATAAAATATGACCTAGAGAATATAGAGCAGAATATAAATGAAGAAAAATCAAATCTTGGTACAATGGAATTTATTTTCCTAGAAAAATAATGACCTTTGGGGCTGGGGATGTGGCTCAAGGGGTAGCGCGCTCGCCTGGCATGCGTGCGGCCTGGGGTTCGATCCTCAGCACCACATACAAACAAAGATGTTGTGTCCGCCGAAAACTAAAAAATAAATATTAAAATTTTCTCTCTCTCTCTCTCTCTCTCTCTCTCTCTTTAAAAAAAAATGACCTTAGCACACTTGGTAATATAGATATCTTTACCTGACTATACTGAAGCAGGATTAGGGATGTCTAATCATGTAACAAAACACCAAAATTTAAGAATGCAAAGATCATGAGGCTGGTTGATCCTCAACCCTTTCAGAATGTTACAAATACTTACAAGAGCTCTGAGGTAACCACAAACCTTTCTTTCCCTTTTTATTGTCCCAGAGACTGTGATTTGTATGATTCCTGATCACTATCATATTTTAGAATAGTCCACCGTATTCTACTATGCAGCCAGGTTTGATAGGTTTGGCTCCACAAACTTGAACTTTGTTATTGCCATATAATATTTTAAGTTCTGTCTGATCTTACATGCCAGTCTGGAGATAATTTTTATAAAAGCTCTTTACACTCTTCTCTAGTGCTGTT
This sequence comes from Marmota marmota marmota, assembly GCF_001458135.2. NCBI lineage: Eukaryota > Metazoa > Chordata > Mammalia > Rodentia > Sciuridae > Marmota > Marmota marmota. The sequence continues at coordinate 4,256,898 of NW_026000170.1, read as the reverse complement.
TCTCATGTGAGTCCTGAATTTATAATACATATAAGCATATGATACATAAAGTAGATTAAAAAGAAAAAAATCTGTTTGTTGCTGATACTCTCTAATTCCTACAGGGATTTACAAAGTTCTAAAATATATCATTCACAATTTATTATAATATATTATATTATAAATGTCTTCAGTTTGCAAATATTAGTCATTTGTGATTCTGTTGGATTTCATTTATTTTATAAATGGTTAGCTGTTCCTTTTCCCTGATGCAGACATGACTGCAAACCATACAAGAGGGAAAGAAATGCACAGCTGCTGTGCTTTATAGTGGTACCAAAGCCATTCAATAGAATGATTGCCTTTTCCTATTATATATTATTACATAGTTCATAATATATGAATTTCTGCCATTGAACAGCAAAAACATCTCTCCTCCATTGTGTGTTCCTACATATCATGTATCTCAATATTAATAAATCTACATTCTCTTAACATTCCTCTGTGAATTGATTTAGTTTTATGCAGTAGGATATTCAAACAGCCTTGTCAATTCAGAGAGCATGTATCATTAAAAATGCAATTGAAATAACAAATCCATGAGAGCCCTTAAGATTTCAAGAATATATTTATGGGATATAGAGCTACCAAATGAGAACTGGTGATGTTTCTTTTTTTAATTATTTTTTCCTGAGGTTTCTGTTTTCAAAAGTAAAATTTTATGTTGATGTTCAAATATATTGGTGTTCATAAAAATGCAAAAGTCCATCATTTACAATTAACTATTACAACTCTATCATAAAGTTATAAAAAAGATTTTAAATAACACAACTATGTGAATACAGTCAAGTGCATTAGTGCTCCTCAAATTGGGATTAGACACTTCCAAGGGTTCCCTGAAATGGCATAGTGTCTTTAAAGTTTTGAATAAACAATGCTATTTGTAATGGTTTGGAAGCAAAATATTCCCCAAAGGCTGCTGTGTTGAAAGTTTGGTCTCCAAAGCAGCAAATTTCAGAGAAGGGGCTTTGGGGAAATGACTGGGTCATGAGGGCTCTGACCTCATCAGTAGATAAATCAATTCATGATAAATAATCTAATGGTATTATCCAGAGGGGGTAAAAAATGTGGGAAGTAAGGTCTAGTTGAAAGAAGTAGGTATCTGGGGGTGTCCTAGAATGCTTATCTTGTTCCCTACCCTTCCCACCACACCCTCTATCTCTCTGCTTACTGGCTGCCATTAGCTAACCAGCTTAATTCTTCCATTCCCTTTCACTTCGATGTTCTGCCTCACATCAGGCCTAGAAATGGAGTTGGCTGACCAGACTGAAAATTCTGAAAGTGTGACCCATAAATCTTTCCTCCTCCAGGTATTTGCTCTGAGTGAGAAAAAGCTGGCTATCACACCATTGGATAAAGAGTCTTTTTTTAAAAAACTGGTCAGATATGATACATGGTATATGCAATTTACAATCAGTTATGGATGATGAGTTGAGAAAGATGCAAAAAATAATTAATGCTTTCAGAAAATCAAATAATGTGACCATAAAATTTAGAAAAGTATCACCTAGGAAGTGGGTGGGAACTGACGTGCAAATCATTCCATTGGAGTATGTGATGACTCTGAAAGGGCTCTGCATCAATAATTTTTATGAGTATCTTACAGTTTTACATCTCTTATAAACAAAGGCACTGACAGCTTTTAGTTTATACTATCCAGATGTTTGTGTAACAAGAACTTGGAAAACAGTGGTTGTGTCTCCTTCTGGAATATAGTTCATATTTGTCTGTCGTCCAACATAACCTCTGGAGTAATGGTTGAGCATGTTTGATAACAGTCTAATATATAATATCAGGATTTTTCAAGGTCAAGATTTCTGGGCTATGAAGCAATCACACTATATAGGGTAAAGTTCCTAGACCAACATACTTCTTTTTCTTGGGATATTTAACAACTCTTTTCCAGATTCCCTTAGCAGAGAACATTCACAATGAATTAGGAGTTGACCATGACTTGTTACATTATAATTGATGTTCTAAAATCTGGAAAGGACTGGCTATGTAAACATTTATTAGTGTACCAGGAATAAAAAGGGGAAATGGACTCCATGTAATACACCAGATTACCTATAAAATTCATTACCCCATGAAAATTTGCCTGTTTTTGATGTGTTATTGATATCAGTGTGTATTATCAATCCCTCTAGAATAATTCATTACCTAAAATGCTATCTTAATTTATCTTCTGGTATTTTCTAGATATAGAATCATGCCATCCAAAAAGAGTGACAATACTTGGAAAGATTAGGAGAAAATAAACTTCTCATCATTTTCTCTTTCCAGTTGGTAAATCCAAGCATTAAACAATATATTGAAAGTACTCTTGACCAATCATTTTAAAAATGCAGTATTTTCAAATGAGCCAATGGTCAAAAATGATTTTAAGGAAATAACGTAAGGGTATCCAGGGGGATTTTTGGATTTAAATAGATGGCAATAAAATCCATTTAGAAGAAACATTAAGAATGAAAAAATAAAGTATATTCAGAGGAAGCTTTTAATGCATTAAAAATGCTTACAAACTTAATATAATTAAATCAGTTTGATAGTGATATAATAAAACATCATTCAGTTAAAATGCATATCCAGTTTAGATATATATACAAAAATAAATGAGTATTTAGTATATGATAAATATGAAATTTAAATTATTATGTAAATAATATCTTTCATTAATAATGACACTGTAATATTCTGTCTGCGTAATTAGATCTTTGTACTAAGTGTAGTGGTGAAATGTATAAAGTACTTTTATGTAAAATGTATAATAAAGACACTGGATTAATAATTTTAAAATAATCTTTCTGAATTGGAATATTCTTTTTAAGCAAGCCAATATTCTAGACATAGTTTAGTGTTTCATTATGGCAATAATAAAATGGTAAAACAGAAAATCTCCTTTTATGCAGTCTCTAAGATCAATATGGCAACACTAACAAAACTTTAAATCTATTTTTGACATAAATATCACACATGTCACCCTTTCAACCTTTTTCACATGGATACATGAAAATAAAAGATCTGAAGATATTAATAATTAACAATGTTTTCAATTGCAAATTCAAAACAAACTGATGAAAACTACAATATATCAAAGTGCATAAATACATTCTACTGTCATGTATAACAAATTTAAACAAAAAATTAAAAAAAAAAAACTACAATGGTAGACACAAATAATTTTAATGGCTATAATAAAGTGATATAATAGAATATGGTGCACTTCTTTAAAATGAATGACATATACCTCTCTGGAGATATAGAAATACCATTAAGATAAAATATTTGCATCCTTTTAAAGTAGTTCGGAAGATTTCTGTGTGCAATATGAAAATATAATGATGATATATCATTGACTGAAAGAAGTGGAATACATTTAAATATATAAGATAATCCATATGAATAAAGAAATCTGAAATGTTTTATGTCCAACACCCAAATGTATGCACACAATCAAGATTTTTGGTGGAGGGGGTGGGGGGAATTAGGAAATTGAAATAAAAGAATTGGGAAGAGTTATATTTTTTATACTCTTATATTCTTTAACTCTGTGTACATGCTTTCTTTATTTTCATAATAGTAACAGAAGCAATAGCTATGCAGAATATGCTGTGTGTTTGGGGGATGTGGGTACTTCATGTATGTTTTCTTAATATCACATGAAATCCATGCATTGAAATAAAGGGTTTCTATTTATATAACTTAATCATAAGACTATACCTCATTCAATACTGAGAAAAGAGGAAGTTGTCATCCAATTGGGAAAAAAATCAAGAAAAAATATATTGTACCTAACATAGGTCAGGTTATAGACTCTGTTAAGAGCATTCACATAGAATTCTTCCCTGAGAAGAAACAGTATCCTCAGACAGTAGGGGAAATGATTTGTAGAAATTAATGCCATCAGCTTAGATGAAAGATGGATACATACATTAGTCATGGCTTAACCAGAGCATCATTTAGACACATTGGAATCATTTGCATTCTGATTAACTATATTGACAATGCCATTTGGAGGTCACAGGGATAGCACCATGGAGAAAGTAAGCAGTAAGACTGAGGACCCAGGACTACCTCTGATAGAGCAAGCCACAGGAAAAGGAGAGGAGCAAATCTATCATCTAGATGGCAAAATGGGAAGACTTTGAGAAAAAGTATATACTACATCAAACACAAAGAAAAAAATACGGAGATAAATTTCTCCTTGGACTGTCATTGGCTCTGGCACCCATCCCAATTAAGCTGATTCATTGTTCAACTAGTATCATAAATTTACATCAACCAGACTTGCAGTTTGAGTTCTAAAGAGACCTTCTATCAGAATGCAACTGGACAGTTATTTGTACCAAGCAGAAGGTTTATAGGGGAATAAAAAAATGTCTAAACATCACTCTTGTCAACTAATGACAAAAAAAAAGTCAGGAAAATAACATCCAATCTATAAGCTAATTATACAGTTTAATAGAGTTAAGAAGAAAAGCAGCCACTTTCATAAAAATGTATAAGAAAAAAATGAAATTATTCAAGTATCAGTTTTCTACTTTCCAAACAACAATTGTTTTGAACAGAGTGACACAAGATGGCATATATTTAAATTTTTCTGAGATGGACAAAGAACTGTTTGGAGGAAAATACAAAGTATGATTTTTTTTTTTTTTTTTAGTTTTAGGAAACAAAGAGTAAAACTAGTGAAATTAAGCATTTAATTCAAGAAAGCTTATAAAAATATATAAAAAATTGAATTTACGAAGGCAGAAAATGAAAATTTGGGGGGACCTAAAAACAAGAAAAATTTTTTTAAAGATTAAAAATAAAAAACAGAGGCTTGGGATATAGCTCAGTTGGTAGAGTACTTGCCTTACATGTAGAAGACCACGGGTTCAATCCCCAAAACCACACACAAAAATAAATAAATAAATAAATAAATAGCAGGTTATTTAAATGATTAGTAAAATTCATTTTAAAAAATAATAAAAACAATAGGGCATGGTGTTGCATGCCTCTAATTGCAGCAGCTCAGGTGGCTAAGGCAGGAGGTGCAAAAATTCAAGAAACTTAGAAAGTTGGCAAGGCACTAAGCAGTTAGGGAGACCCTGTCTGAAAAATAAAAAAAATAAAAAATGATTGGGATGTGGCTTAGTGGTAAAGCACCCCTGGGTTAAATCCCTGGTATCAATGATAAATAACAACAACAACATGTAGTGAGTTTATTGAAGAAAAGGGTGAGAAATTCATGTGTCCGCATGAACTGTTTTCTTTACAATGATATATATCATTGTAAAGAAATTATATATATACAAGAGAGCAAGGGAGAGTTGGTTTTAATCTATAAGTTAAAGCTATTTAGTTGGCCTAATAAAGATCTATTAAAGGGGTGGTTAAATGTTCCTCCAAAGACTTAGGAATAGACTGCTAAATGATCCAGCTACCCCAATTCTCAGTATGTATCCAAAACGATTGAAGTCTGCATATTATATTGATACATGCATATCCTGTTCATAGCAGAACAGTTCACAACAGCCAAATTAAGTAACCAGCCTAGGTGCCCATCAACTGATGAATGGATATAGAAATTGCAGTATATATACACAATGAAGTTTAAGTTAGTCATAAAAGAAGAAATTTATATCCTTTGCAGGATAAATGGATGGAATTGGAGAAATACATACAAGAACGATGTAGTATAAGTAAATACACACCTCATATATACAAAATTTTAGAATACTAAAGAAGATTGTCTTATACATATAAGTTTGAAACAGTTTATAAGATACCTATATGTAGATTCAAAGCTAAGAAGGGAGAAGACCTCCTTGAACTAAATAATTTCCCAGGAAAAAGATTTTAAAAAGACTAATATAAAATAAAATGTGAATATTGTCTAAGATTTAAAAGGTGAGAACAATTCCAAGTAATTACTTCCCAAAACAGTACTTAAAATTATTTATAAATTACAAAAATATCCAGCATTCAACAAGATAAAACTTACCATGTTTGGTATCCAATAAATCATTACCAGACAGGAAATGAAGCAGGACAATAAGATGCATAATTAAGAGAAATAAACCAATCAAAGCCACCCAGAATTGACATAGATGTTAAAATGAGAAGGAACAGACATTAAAATAATTAGTAAAACTGTTTCCTATATATTGAATTGTAGGTCAGCAGTTTCTTTAAAAATTAAAAATATGCCTATCTTATGATCCACACATTGCACATTCAAGCAAAATAACAGCATGTGTTTATACTAACATTTGTAAGTAAGTGCTTATGGCAACATTAATTTTAATACTTAAAACCTAAATGCACCCTACATGTCCAGTCATATGGTAAAGGATAAAAAAATCATGATTGATTCATATAGTGTTATGTTATTCACCAATATAAAATAATGAATTATTGATACGATACATAAATTAATCTCAATATAATTATGTTGAGTAAAATAAATCAAAGAGTTCATACTCAATATTAATTTATATTAAGGTCTTAAAAATAAAAATCCATCAAATAGTGACAAAAAGCAGATCAAGTATTGTTTGAGTACTGAGGTAAGAGGGTCTGGGAATAGTAATGAGAGGTTTAAGAAAACCTTGGGGGATGATAACTATGTTCATTATCTTTATTATATTATAGTACACACAAAGAAGTATATATGTATATGTGTGTGTATTGTCAAAATTAAACCAATGTTAATTAATATCAATAACATTAACATTTTAATAAATATAATTATTATAATATTAATATCACTAGTAAATATTAGTAGACAAATTCTGAAAACAACTCAGATTTCTGTCCTTGTGTTAATGGATAAACACTGCTGTTTATTATGAATCAATTTATATCTCAATAAACCTGTATTAAAATACAAAAAAGATGCTTTTTTTACTGGCCAGATCTATCAAAGCTTGAAGTTATAAAGAATATTAATACTATGTTCACAGAATGTCAGTCTATAAAATGAGAAGAAAATTTCACAAAGATATTTACTCCACTTAATTCTTAATTTTTAAATTACACAAAAAGTTAAAGTATAATTTCACATTTACAAATTCTAAATAAAAGTTTGAACAAGCTTCAGAAATAATTACAACGAAACCAGAAAACAATCAAAAGATTGTTTTCTCAGTATTATGTAAGGCAATTTTGTTAAATATTGAATTTTCAAATTATCTATCAAATAAAATAATATGCAAATGAAGAAAACAAAAGTTTTGCTATTTTCAAATGACCATGCTTCTGGAAAAACTCATGAAAGTACTTACAAAGACCTTAAGAAAATAGTTCATTTTAAAACATTTGGTTGAAAAAGAAATATACCAAAAACTGGTTTCCAATATTTCTGCAGTAAAACAATAATAAAATAAAAAGAAGTAAAAAATTTACCTCAAGACTCTGAAAAACACAATATATCCAGGGATATTTGCTTATGTGAGACAAACATTAAAATTCTACTAATTAAAAGACATGAATGTTGAAAAAATATTTCTTATACTTTAATGCAATAATTCAGCCTTGACAAGATGCAGCTTCTTTGTTTATTTCTTTGAAAGTTGGAAATTTCTTTATTTTTATATTTGCCCTGTTCAGATTTCCAAATGGAATTTTCTGAACTTTAACATCATTGTATTACTTTGAAAGCATTAACTCTGTTCATTGTACTGATTTTATTGTAAATTATCAATTAATTGATTTAGTTTTATTTTGAAGAAGAAGAGTAAAGGAGAATATGTCTTTCCATTTAGTTATTCATTTCATTATAAGGGTTCTCACAGTTATACAAAATTATCTGGCTTTTTAAAGGACTTTTGTGGAAAAACAACTTGTGTGACTTTCCTAGTGTTTTGTGTAGGACATTTTTTGATGTTGTAGGAAGAGTCATGTGTTCAATTTCTGTTTCAAGAGCCCAGAAGATTATTAGCTCTTTCTGGACATCATTTGTATACCTTTTTTTTTTGGTGGTGGTGGTGGTGCTCGGGATTGAACCCAAGATCTGTGCATGCTAGGCAAGCACTCTACTAACTGAGCTACATCCCCAGCCCCACATTTGTATATCTTATGTTGGGAAAACCTTGAGTTATTAAGTAATGCATGCTAGAAATGGCTTTTATTTCTTTTTCCCAGCTTTCAGCATTCAAGTAAACCCTTGCATTATATTTCAGCTCATCAATACTTCTATGTTGGTCTTACAGCCAAATTCTTTAGAAGTTTTTATTAGGCATTATAGCATATTAGATGTTATATTGTAAAAAAATTAAAACCTGTTAGGATTTGGATATATAACTGTCCTCTGAAAAATCTCAGTTTTGAAAGCATGCTCCCCATTGTAGAAAGTTTGAGAGGAGGAGATTTTAGGCAACAATGAAAGTTGTACTCCTATCAGGGACTTAATCCATTTGATGGATTAATGATTTTAATGGACGACTGGGTGATAACTGTAGGCAGGAGGAGTGTGATTTGAGGAAGGTCATGGAGGGGTTTTCTTTTGGTGATTTATTTTGTCCCTGGATTTTCACTCTGTTTCCTGCCTGCCATGAGAACAATAACATTCCTGTGTCACACTCTTCCAACAGGATACTCTGACTCATTTCAAGCTCAAAGAAATGGAACTGACCAAGGAAGAATTGAATGTCTGAAACCATGAACCCCAAATAAACCTTTTCTCGTCCAGGTTGCTTCATCTAGGTATTTGGGTCACAGTGATAAAAAGCTGACTAGCACACTATCCCTTAGCAATTTCTAGGTCAGAACATTTGAGTAAGAATAACCGAAATTAAATAGTTGCCATTCAATCTGGCTTCTAGCCACTTTGAGTGACCTTTTATATTTATAATCACTCTTTCTGGTTTTGAGTATTTTTCTACAGTCTTGTCATAGAAAATTCTTTATTTTCTTCCAGAGCTAACAGGTCTTCGAGTGGAAAAGAATTGATACAAATTCCTGTTGATGTTTAAATTTTAAATCAGCAGTAGTTGTGGATTATGAAAATATTCACAAACTATTCTATGTTTAATACAATTCTGCCTCTGGAGAATCATTTGAAAAAAAATCATTCAACAATCATTTATTGAGCACTACACACACACACACACACACACACACACACACATTTGATTATGTGCCTTAGCGGGCATGAAGATGGGTCAGAAACAGTGTTTCTGCTCAAGTTGCTGGTGTTTATTTTAGGAGTTATGCAAATAAATGGATTTTTGCAATACAAATTCAATACATTCACAGCCTGGAGAAAACAGGAAGTCTACTCTGAAGATGTAGCATTTAATATTAAAGACAAATTGAGTTTCAGCCTCAACATTTCTGTTGAGAGAGTAGAATTCTGCTAATCTTGGTGTTCCTAGTTTGGATCATTCATTCACCATCAGTGTTGTAATGATCTTGAGCAGTGTATAACCTTTGTGAGCCTTCATATGCTGTGTACATGGTGGAGATAATAGCATGTTAACAGAGTGCAGTTGTGAAGTCTAAATGAGAAAATATCCATATAGCACATAGCACAGTCTCTGACCCCACGGTACATGTTCAATGAATGTTAGCTACTATTGATGTTGTTATAATAATTTTCAATATTATGTGTGCTTGTGGAGAAGTCATGAGAGCATTAACATGAATATGAGCAAAACCCTGGAAGCAACAAAGCATGAGCTTTTGTGATAAAAAGTAGAAAGTAATTTTTATTTGAGCATATGGTTCATTGGGAAAATAGTAACCGGGTGATGATACTGGAAAAAGTAGACTGGGGATTTATGCTGGGACTTAAGTGCTGGGTTAATAAATTTATAATTAATTTAACACAAAAAAGTGAGTCACAGAAGTTAATTAAGCATGGGAGTGATATAATTGGGACTCTTCTTGAAGAAAATTAGTCATGGATTTCAGTGGGAAAAAGAGGCAGGAAGGACAGTTTAAAAGCAATTAAAATCATCACTTTAAATGGAATGATTTTCTTTATAAGAACCCCAGGACCAAAACTGAAGCTACAATAATAGAAGTGTTCCAAGAAGATTAATGAAGAGGCAGCTGCATAAATTGGCCATGAGTAGAATGCAGAAAATGGGAAGGGCTGAGTTGGCCAAGACCAATCTCACCAATGAAAAATCTAGCTGGGACTACAGGAAGCAATGATGGAGAGGCATGGGTTCTGTAGAAAATGTGGCTCTTTCTGATTGGTACATAATCAACTTGATGGTCCCATGGAACATACAATCTGAGAACAAGAAGTTAAATTCCTGGTGCAACTGAAAAGAGGGATAAGGGCTAAAAATATTTTGGAGATACTGACAAAGAGGGTTAGTGTTAAAATATAGGAGATTAATCCTTAAAGATGAGAGGTTTGAGGAAGAAGGTTATGAAGTAACTTGGCTCTATTTCTTCAACTCTTCTAAACAATTATATTCCAAATAGATCAGATAATGAGGACTGTTTAAAGTGTAGACTTCTATAATGAATTGCTCCAAACCTTGGCACAAAAAGGTCACACAGGTCTACAGGACACCAGGCAGCTGCTCATTTCCAGTTCAAGTTTGCTTTCAATAAACCATGCAGAAGGATAGAGGAAGTAGAGGGTAAGCACCTGGATGATTTATTGTCTAACCTACTTGTACTTATGATGCAAAAGGGAGGTTCACTCTTATTTCATTTGTCTCCTCGTGATTTCCTTCTTTGCTTCTAAAACTCTTTAATTTCATCTCTGGATTGTCCCTTGAGGAGGAACTAGTCTGTCAAAGTATTTCTGAGTTTATTACTCACTTTTTTTTCTGTAGCAATTTTCTCTTTGTAATGCCATTAGGATGAGTGACATTTGTTCCTCCCCAATTGTAACCATCAATATTTTCCAATTAATACTAATGACAGAAACATGAGGAACTCCTAATTTTCTTTGAGCAACTGAAAAAGAAATGGAGCTTTCAGAAAAGTACAAAAAGGAATTTCTAAAACATGATAAATGCCATAGGGAAAAAAAAAGGTTAGGTAAATGTCAAGTTGTCAAGATAAATAATAGTATAAATAACTTGCAAGGGACATTTCAGTAATTTAAAATTTTGTTAACAGCTAAGTGATGCATTTCTAAAGAAAGTAATTAAAAGAATCAGGCACTAATCTGGAGGAAAATGGAGTCAACAAATATAGTCAATTCCTTCCAAAATTGGGTATTTTTGAGAGAAAACTGAAATTTTGAACTAAATTTTACTGCCAAACTAATGGTCTTAATCATTATTTCTTTTGGTTATTAAATTATTTGCCAGATAAGGCAGAAGAAAAACAGGGTGTGGGGGGCAGGAAACAACAGGATGGTAAAATCCTGTCAAAATATTTAAAAATAGTATTTATAAAGTATTCATACTAATGTATATTAATAATATTAGTCCTCACTTATTTAGCATGCATTATTTGCTACAAATATTGAACCTAAAAGTAAACAAATCAATGTTTTTAACTTGATATCTTATTTAAGTTGCTGATATTATTTCCAAACAACAGTTTCAAGTACCACATCTCTCATCTCAGGGTGGCAATGAAAATGTTGGTTCTTCAAACCATCTCTTGTAATTATTATTTGCTGTCATTCTTATTGCTGGAGTAATATTCTCTTTCTTTATTCCTTTGAGCCTGAAAAGAAAGATGTCATAGATCCCAACATTTATTAGCTTTTTAAAAAATTCTATTCTATCCTGTAGACAGCTAATTATAATTTATCCTAAAATTTTCAATATCAGTCTTCTATCTTCAGGGCACTCTTTATCCTTCAGACAGACATGAATAAAGTATTTAGCTTTTGTTAACCCTCCCAGGTGTTGTGCTCCCTTCATTTAGACTTTATATTCCCCTTATCTGGAGGGTCCATGACTATCAAATCCTCCCCACAGAACATTCTTACTTCATTGTGATCCTCTGTTTTTATGACTCTTAAATATATCTGTAACTAGCCAGGCACAGGAGTGTATGCCTTTAATTCTAGCAACTTGGAGGCTGAGGCAGGAGGATGACAAATTAACAAACCTTAAGCAATTTAGTGACAACCTGTCTCAAAATTAAAAGTATATATATTTCTGTAACTAACATATATTTTCATTCTTTGTCTAATTCTGCCTTATATTTTATCAAATGTGTATATATATATATATATATATATATATATATCATATAGTAATAAATTTTTCTATTATCACCTAACCTGGTTATTGAGTCTAATCCTTTGATTACAGATGAAATGAAACAGCATAGTAATAATTGACTATTCATATCTATCTATATTTAAATACTTCTATACTTTCATTTATATTATACCATATTTCATTTTTTTTACATTAGTATAAATGGGTTCAGGGAGGTTAATTGACTTGTCTATATTAGGTACCAAGTATGTACCAGAGAAAGTTCTCAAATTCTGAACCCAGACCTTTTCCTTTACTGCAAGCTCACTATTTTCTTTCATTTCCAATTACGTTCTTCACATAAATATAAAAACCCAGCACTACAGCACAAAGTGATGTATATAGATTAGCATTTTTATTTTCTATTTCTTCAAGGTGCTGAAGTGCTGGCATTAAATAAGAACTTTGGGTTTGACTTTGCTTTGGATAATACACCAGTTAAGAGATGCAAGCTTCAATCATATAGGATAATAGATGATCAGCTGAAGAGAGAAATTGATTTTGAAGTTGTAATTTACTTGAAGTGTTTTGATGATCTCATAAAATACAGGCACAAAATTGAAGTTATTTAGGATTTCATGGCTCTCTTAAAGCTTGAATTACTACTTCAGTGCCAAAGTCCCCAGGAAAGATCCACAGGTTCCTGTACTACAGACTATATATTTATTATACTATGAATATATTTTCTGGTACAGAAGCTTTCCCTCTAACCTCAGCTTTCATTCATAAACTTTCTCGTGCATATGTGCGTGCCTGTGTGTGTGTGTTTGTGTGTTCCTGCCTCATAAACTGCCCACTCCCATACTGTTTGGTTATCTGGCCCATGATCTACATCTCTGTCAAAAATGATGTTTTGAGTGATGTAAATGACTTTGTATGTGTTCTGTCTTTAGATGCTGGCCATTTCTCTTTAATACGGTTCAGGTGTTGTATTATTATAAAATATTTTATGATTTACTTTTACTAATTCCTATTGGCATCTTTAAGCAAGGACAATAACATCTAGAAGGAAGAAGTTAGAAAACAATGTTCTGTAGCTAATCTTTTAATCACAGGAGGGTAAAAGAGTGGGTGAGAAGTTTGGAGTGTTGCTCTAGTGCAGTGGTTCTCAGTCCTAGAGGTATAACTGAACCACCTGCCCAGCATTTGAAAGCACTCAACCAATTAAATCAGAATCTCTGAAGGAGGTCAGTGTTTAAATTTCCCAGGTCATTCAATGTATAGTTAAATATAAGAACCACCTCTGGTGGGAATGCCTTCAATAGAAACATAAGAACACTGGAAAACAATGTCCCTCTAATACTATGTGTGTCTATTTGCAGATAGATGGGTTTGCAGGTAATTAGATATGTAAGATAAATGATAGATGATTGATAGATGAGAGATAAAATATGTATAATATATATATATATAAATCATTTATATATGTGTGTATATGTGTGTGTATGTGTGTGTGTGTGTGTGTGTGTATATATATATATATATATATATTTATCTTAATTAAAAATCTACAAAAGTGAAATGGAGGTGATACCTTTATGTCAATATTTTGACTGAAATACACCCTATCAGAATTTCTCAAATATATATAATGCAAGTATATTCATTTTTTATAAACATGATTGTTTAAGTGGAAAATGGGTTACTTTATTGTAATGGTTTTCATCTATTTTATGTGTAATAGAATTTTATCTATAATCATGTAAAAATACAATATTTCTACTCATATCCTTGTTTAAATTAAGGCTCACATAGAAGCCATTGCAATTACCCACTTTATGCAGACCTCATAAATTACAGAGATCATTTTATCCTACCAATGAAGGTTCTAAACCATTTGCTTTTATATCTCTATAGATTTGAAAGTATGGATTGCATAGGTGATATGGATCCTATGTGTGGAGTTTATAATGCTGAATTTCTATTTGCCACATACATTCTTTTTAGCAGTAAGATCAACTTTAAAAGTGAATGATTTTAAAAAATAATCAGGTTTTGCTACAAATATTTGTTAACTAAAAGTAATTGGAGTTGCACTTTGTTTTATCATGTGATGGTGATGGTTTTTGAAGCATCATTAAACTGTGCTTAAAATTGGAATGTTTAACACATAAATGTGCTGCATTTAGATCCTTGTTATGATTAGTCTTTGTGTGAATATAAATACCAATTTTATGAATCAATTAAGCAGCATTTTGATATTCCTTAAATACCAACTGTAGGAAGGAGGGCTGGGATAGGGGAAGTACTGGGGACTGAATTAGAACAAGTTATGTTCTACAGTTTTATAATTTTGCCAAAATGAATCTTAATATTATGTATAACTAAAAATAACTGATAGAAAAAAAAACCTATAAATTTCAAATTTGGGAGTTACCAAAGAGAATAGATCTGTTTCATATTCTCTCACCTAAGAACCATTCTTAAATTTTAATCATAAACCTTTCATTTGCAATAGTATTTTGAAAGTAAAAAAATTAAAAAGCAAAAGAAAAACTATGAAAACCCTATTTCCTTAAAGAAACCACATAAAATATTAAAGAATTGTAAGAAGCTAATGTGGCTGGCAATGATGATAGAAAATGTACAGTTTCAATTAGACTATGGTATTTAATTGAAAACATTGGAATCACAAGAATAATTGTGAAAACATCTTTTTGAATTTTGTTAGTTTTTTTTAAATGGTAAAATGAATAATCAGTAGCAACACATGTAACTACACTTTTTGATTAGTTTCCTCTGTTTTAAACAACATGATTCATTATGCAACTACAGATGAATGGAATCTTCATTTATCAACAATTATGCCTAGCTTAGAAAGTCAGTATTCCTCACAAAGATTTTATATTACAAATATTGTGTATGCAGCTCATTATTTGATGGCTATCAGATAATAAAAGCACAAGAATTTCTAATTTATTAAAAAAGTCTAATTTTCAAAATTTTATTTTTAATTAACATATATTAATGTTATATATTGCCTGCAGCCATCCATGAAAACTATGTGTGAACTAAAGCAATGTTGAAACCATAAGGCAGTTCCTGGTATCAGGAACTCTCAGTAGCAACCCCACTGGTTTGAGAATGACTGATTCATGTGGCATCCTATCTAGCTCCACCTCAAGTTCAGCACAGCACCAGAGATGGTGTGACCTGCTGGTGCCACAGGGCATCTCAGAGATGGGTGTTGCTTGCAAAATGCCAATCAATCTGTTTACTGCAAGACCCCTGCCACACCAGGAAGCAAGCACTAATCAGGACTCTTCCTCCTGACAACTTATCCCTGCCTTTTATGTATTCCTCCTTAAATAAAGAACCAGAGCCTTTTTTTCAGTTGTTTAGTTCCATCTCTCCTCTTTAAATATAATTTGTGAGTCTGTCTTACTGATTATTTCAGACTTTTAGTTCCCAGGAAGTTCACACCTCCTAAGCAGGAACCTACTTACCCTGATGGGGTGCTGGTCACCCCAATAATATAATAATGAGATCAGTGTGATATTTCAACCCATGTATACAACATTCACTGATCAAACTAGGGTAATTAGCATTTTCCTCTCCTCATCATTCCTCAAGTCTGAAGTCTTCAGTCATATCTCTTATAGATCTTCATATGCAATAGTTTATTGTGAACTATTGTCATCTTCCTATGCTATGCAACACCAAAATTTATTCTTTTTACCTTTGTTTGGATACCTGCCATCCAGATTCCTTTTATCTGCCCTTCTGTCTTTGTGCTTTGCAACCTCTAGTAATCTCCATTGAACACTATGGTTGACCTGTTACTGTAGCTTCCACATATGAGAGAGAACATGCAGGATTCATCTTTCTGCACCTAGCTTATTTCCCTGAATATAATGACCTCCAGGAGGTCATTTTTTCCCATACATACCTTACAACTGAAGAAGATCATTTTTCAAACTGATTGACAACTTACTTATATTTCAATAAACAAAATGCAGCCTAGAAATTGTAACTTTGGAAAAGGCATAGAGAATTCTAATACCTGATTCAATGTGATCATCGTGATCATCGTTGCTCAAACACAAGTTGGAAAGTTACTTGGATTTTCCTGTTTTGTATGCAGAAGAAACTGAGATCTATACACATGGAAGCCCATGCCACCAGATGTGCTACATCAAGAAATATGATAATCATGTTAAGGAAGCCACACAAGATTCTTATTCATATTCATTCTCTCTCTGTAAATAATTATTGTTTTCTGGTGATGCTTATTTGATGGCCTTTCCTGCATTGAAGTATTTTGCCTACATTATTAATAAAAACACAATAAGATAGTGTAGTCAAATAAGATTACACTTCAGAGTAAATGCATGCATGCTTTGTTTAGCTTTGCACATTAGTAGATTTAATTATTTCACTTATCTTTAGAGAGAGCATTATGTCAGAAAAGTTAACTTCATTGTAAAACTGGAAGAATAAACGTAAATTTTTTATTCATAGTATCAGCTAAAATCTCACTAAAAGCATGAGTGTTTAAGAAGAGTTTTTTAAACAATTACCCTATTTTCCTAAATAAATTGGTAGTGTGTTGTGAATGAGGAACTCTGCCAGTGTGAGCACTACCAGATAACTAGAATTAATCAGAAGAAAAATAGAATCCAGGGCTTATGCAGATGGATGAGTTTTTTAAGATGAGTTGGTTGAACAAAATTTATAATATCTTATTAAGAAATTAATGTTCAGCCAGGTATGGTAGCACATAAATGTATTCCCAGTGTCTTGGGAGACTGAGGCAGAAGGATCATGAGTTCAAAGCCAGCCTCAGCAACTTAGAAAGGCCTACACAACTTATCGAGATGCTGTCTAAAAATAATAGGGCTGGGGACATGTCTCAGTGGTTAACACCCCTGGGTTCAATCCCTGGTACCAAAACAAAACAAAACAAAAACAAACAATTAATGTTCAACAAGCTGTTCTATCAGAAAACACAAACAAGATTTTGCCTATTATGACTATACATCTGAGTTGAAAATCTCAAAGAGATGTGGCATCCCTACTGTAGAATAGAATTATTCTTACAATTTATTATTTTCTCTTAATAACAAGCAGAATATTGATTTTATTGGCTGCTTATGGCTTCATTCTTTCTGCAAAATTATTTTCAGTTGTGAATTTTTATAAAATTATTTCAATCATTTTGTAACTAATCTCATTTTTATATGTTTTGAATTTAATTATATGACTTGTTTTTCTTCTATGTTAAATACATTTTTGCTTTAGCTACTATATTACTTCTATTTTGGAAAGTAATATGGGAATTCCAATAAAGAAAATGGAATAAAATAATTTTTTTAGTTCTTAATTCAAAAAAGAAAGATAATTTAAAAAATAATAACATATTGGTATGGATATAAACCATAGAGTTAAGATAGTATACAAATTAATAAAGTTGTTAAATACTGTGTATATCAATGATAGTTTTTCTCCATCCTATTTATTTTACATATATTAATTTTCTTACATAAGTATAACCTTCACAATTATAGAAAATATTATTGCATCAGAAAAATGTTTAAAATAGCCATGTTAAGGTAGAGAAGTTAAAAGTAAGAATCCACCTTTTTATCTGACTGCTAAAGATTATTTCTCTGATTCAGGGAAAGGGCAGGGGGAGTTTAAAAAGTTCTCATCTTTCCTGAAGCAGCACAAGGTTTCCTTTTTTTTTTTTTCCCTCCTTCCCTATATACCCTTCTATCAACTTCCATCTCTTTAATGGTGTTCTTTGTCTAATTTAGTCTTTAAACTTCTGGCTAGCAATTTTAAAGCATGTTATTTATTAAAAAATCATTAAAAATTGAAAACAACATAATCAATACTCATTACCCCATTTTATGCATATTTTCTTTAAATTTCCTGTTAGCTAGTGAGATAAGGTGGCACAAGCACAGCTGAAGCCTCATTTGTAACCTCTTGTACTTTGAACCCACTCTCATTTCTCCTCCTCTAAAGGAAGCTGATTTCTTGAAATTTCTGAACACTTTAAGTATCTGTGTATTAAGACAAATGCATTTACCTTGAAAAATGTATTGTTTATGTTTTTTAAAATTACCCAGATTTATCATACTTTAAAAAATGCACTTTGATTTCCTTTAATTCAAGAAACATGATTATTTCAATTGTTTTGGTGTGTAGAGAAATATAGTTCACAGGTTGTAACTACTGTATTAGTTCAGTCAAATGAATATTTCAAGTTTTATTTTGCTTTCTGCATGACATTATTTTCCAACTTTTAATATTATAACTTTTCTTGGATTATTTTTGTGTACATATCATTTTGTGCATATTGAAAAGGTTTATCCAAGACACATAAAAGTAACAACTGATGGACAATTGATGATATTCATGTTGATATTTAAAATGCTCAAAATTTATAATTCTGCTAATCTAATAAATATGAATAGATTCATTTCATGATTACTCCATTGCTAATAGGAGAACTTTTCCAAGTACATTGACTATTTTGATCTCCTTGAAGTTGCTTATTTATATCATTTGGACAGTTCTTTCTTCTGGCTTTTGAGTTGTTTTTAAAAGCTGAACTGAAGACATTTTTGTAAATTATTAATCTTCATTTTTTGTTGGGTAGGTGCACTGAAAATAAGTTTTTTGATATTTGATTTTTTTCTCAAATACTTATAAAAAATTCACATAGATAAAGCTTTATTTATTTAATGATCTGTGCTTTTGTGTCATTGAGAAATCCTTCCATTCATTTCATTTTCAGAAATGAAAACATTATTCTATACATGCTTCCAAAATGTTTCAAATTTTTCATTTATGAATGGCACCAGAGTATACCTGGATTTCTGTATTTTTTTCCTACTGTGAGGTAGCCACATAATTTTCAGTATCAAATGAAATTTGATACAAATTTTCAGTATCAGCATCATTTAATGAACACTTGAATTCATTGCCACTCATTTGTAATGCCCCTTCTCTGTCATGTTCCACATTTTCTTGTTTGGGTCCGTTTAATGGATCTCTATTATCTAGTACTGATATATTTGCTTCCCCCTTTGCCTGTTCCATGCTGTTTTATGACTTCAATAAATTTGTAACTTCAATGAGTCTTAGCAACTGACAGAGAAATCTTAATTTTCCCCATGTTTCCCCCTTAAAATATAATTTGGCTATTCCTGCTCCTTTACTCTTACATATCACTTTGTGATCAGCTATTATTTTACATAAAAATAAAACCTGTTGCGGTCTTTATTGAAACTGCTTATAATTTATATGTAAATTTTGAAAAAAATTGATATGATGTGGTTGGGTATGATAGGATTGTTATGCCACACTCTGTGATTTTGAATATTCTCATCCATAGAGATGTTTTGTGTTGCCTCATCCAGAATTCCCAGTACTGAATCAAATTTTATATTTCTAAGTCAATGATCCACTAACGTAATAATCCTGGGAATTCTCCAAATCCAGTCACTGAATTGTCTTTCCAGTGGGTGACTTGACATTCATGTTTGCATAAATACACACCTCCTTTTCTGAAACCATTTGTCTAATACAAAAACTCAAGTAGATGTAAATTGCTACGTCTCTCCACTTCTCTGAAGATGAGTAGGCAGCCCCAGATTTTCAAAATAAAACAGACTTCAATTCTTTTCCTTAAATAAATATTATTTTTCTGTTTTTCTTCAGAAGCCCCCACTTCTGTATATCTATAGAATCACAGGTAGCAGGCAATCCCCTTTTGTTCTGGAAACCCTTGTGTCTATGCTCCATATTTTGTAATTGGACAAGTATATTTTGTTACTGAGTGCAGATATATCTAATTTATTTTATTTTAATGTTTAATTAATCACTATTTTCCATTTGGATTTGCAGATCTCAACGTATTGTCCTACAATTTCATATCAACTTGTTAATAATTATTCCATATCCACTTTATGAAAATAGTAATCCCATATCCACTGTTAATAATTTTTACATGCTTAAGGGACAACATTTTTTTTCATTATTTTCTTTGTTTTTGAAATATGAGAAAATCTGTATTGAAATTTTAGTAAAAAATCAATTTTTATTAGATGACTAAGATAATATCAGTAAGATAAAAGGATAACTGTGATGAGAAAATGGATCTACCACCAATAGTCTGATGAAATCATTTAATAGTGAAACAACTTTTGTGTAGTTATTCCAATGTCAATGATGACAGAAACTCATGACAGATTCTAAAACTGGTCCTTCTTTAAATAAAGGATATGTCTAGTTTATTTGAAGTTTTTATTGAATTGGTTGAAAATAACTTAATATCTCATATTGATATTTCTTTTATGGTTTGGTTGCAATAAAAATGGTCTAAAGACTGCCTTGGAGCATATAAATCACAATGGGAATTAAGGTTGTACATAGAAATAATGTCAGAAATATGTAACTATGACTGTAGTTGTTGACATAGATATGGACCCATATATGTATATATATGTATATA
This sequence comes from Marmota marmota marmota, assembly GCF_001458135.2. NCBI lineage: Eukaryota > Metazoa > Chordata > Mammalia > Rodentia > Sciuridae > Marmota > Marmota marmota. The sequence goes on along the minus strand of NW_026000170.1, from coordinate 4,236,219 downwards.
TATATTTATACATATTGATAGATAGATATAGATATTTATATATGATACACACACAGATATTTATAACAAAATAAGAGAAAAAACTTAAGACAATTACAATTCTCATTTCTATATCTGGTCGGATGGTGGTAACTGGTGTTTATAACAATCTTCTACTACTAAACATTCTGTATTCCTTTTGCCTTCGGTAAGCAGCACAACTTCATGCTTTTTTACCTGGACAAGTAACACAAGTCTTTATTCCAGAAGGATCTAAGCCTGTCCTGTCTGGATTTGAGTTGTTATAATTTTCCATTGTCCTTAATCAGAGAGTATCATTGGTTAACTTTCTGTAACTATAACAAATACTTGAAGTAATTAATTTGTAAAGTAAAAAGCTTAATTTTGGCTCACAGTTTTGAGTTTAAGTCTGACTCATTGCTTTTAGGTCTCTGCTTAAGGGTGATAGCATGTCATGGTGGAAGCATGTAGCAGAATGAGACTGATCTTCTCATGGATAAGAAGGAAACTAGAGGAAAAGAACTGGGCTGCACAATCTCCTTCAGGGAATTCCTCAGGTAAACTGAACACCTCATACCAGGCCCACGTCTTAAAAGGTTCCACAACTTCCTGAAAGCACCATTTGTGCACCAAACAATTGCCACATGAATGTTTGGGAATACCTAATGGTTCAAACTATAGCAATGGTAATACCAATAATACTAAAAAATCTGAATTTCCCATAGAGTTCTGCTTGTTTCCCTGGTAGACTACTGTTCTCCTTTCTTAAGGATAGCCAGAATCAATTGGCCAAGCCAGTCATGAGGAGTTCAAAGGGCCCCGGTGGGTGTCTTAATCCTGAGTGCAATGAAATCACTCTTGTATCTTCTGCTAGAAGCTTTCTTCCTCTGGAAGTAAAATCTCTAGGCCCACACAGCATATCACAAGAACAAAAAGGAAATTTTTTGCTAGCAGATGACTACACTAAATATGAGTATTTGTTATCACTCCCATGTTTATCTTTTGATTCCTGGATTATTGAAATTTTTTGCTAGCAGGGGAACAGTGTCTTATATCAGATGTTAATTCATTAATACTGAGCATACAGAGCTATCTGGAGGACTTTATCCAGCTCTGCAAGTTTTACTACCTCTGGTGCTATAATTGAATCTTTACAAGACCATTTAACATTGTATGAACATAGCCGTTTTAGGATGGGAGAAACCTGGCAAGATGATTGAATCCCATGGGCCCTTTGCCATACATTTTTGTCTGTGAACTGAGTTTCTTGATCAGAGTTAATGCCATAGGAATAATATGACGGTGGACTGTGGAAAAGACAGTTTGTAAATCATGAATGGTAGCTTTGGCAAACACATTATGTTCAGAGAAGGCAAATCCAAATCCATATCCAGAGTGTCTAGTCTTTAAGGACAAAGTGCTGTCCCTTCAGTGATGGAAGTGGTCCAATGTAACCAACTTACCACCAGGTAACAGGAATGGTCCGATATGAAGAACTCAGCGTTAGTCTCTATTGTTGGCAGATTGGGCACTGAATGATGTCAAGAAAGTTGGCCTTGGTGAGTTAAAGTCCATGTTGTTGAGCATAACCTGTTGTAGTCAGCCTTATCATTGCTATGACCAAAAGATGCTACCCACCCACAGGCTGTAAGTGTACAATGCATGTGTAAATTCTGATATGAAGTACAATAGAAGTCACGTTTTGAAATAATGACATCAAGAAAATGAGGGTTCTAGTGGTTAAATATTATAAATGATCCCATATATGTACAAAAGTTTTTGTCATGGTAATAATTATAAATGTAACAAATACAAAAGACCTGAGAAGAACTATTTTAGAGGAGAAAAATTTTATTTAGGTCTCATGGTTTCAGAGGTCTCAGTCCACAGATGGCTGACTATCAGAGCCCAAGGTAAGGCAGAACATTATGGCAAAAGGAAGCAGCTCAGGATGATAATCAGGAAACAGAGAGAGATCTCTGCTTACCAAGGACAAAATATAAACCTCAAATGCATACCCCCAATGACCTACTGTCGCGACTTCTTGCCCGCAAGGAAGACGCGACACTCAGGAATCTTCTTTCAGTAGTTTATTTTAGGCCCTTGATAGTTCTTCATCTCTCTCTCGGATGCCCCTCCAAGCCTTAATAAAGCATCTCAAACCCCAATGCAAAGCTGCCACATGGAGCTTTCTCATAGGGTGATGAAAAGTCATGCGCCAACTCTCCCAAATAAGGAGTTGTTTGTCACAGACCACAGCGGAGCCAGCGCCATCTTGTAATGGCGACCATAATTTGCATAAACGGCAGAAGCGGCTCACCACAACCTACCTCCTCCTGCTACACCCTACCTGCCTAATCACCACCCAGTTAATCCCTGTCAGTAGATTAATGCACTTATTAGGTGAAGGCTCTCCCAATTCAATCAATTTACCTCAAAATGTTCTTGCATTGTCTCACACATGAGCTTTTGGAGGACATCTCCTGACTAAGCCATAACAATCTCTAGACCTACCTCTGGGATCATTTTGTTCATGAAATAGGTGAAATATATGGAAGTGACTTAAATTCATGACATTAATTTTTCTACAACTAGAATAAGTGGAGACTTGTTTTAAATGCTGAATTTTTCTATTAAAATTTTTAAAATTCACATTTTTCTTTGGGTTTAGCCATTGAAAATTCATCAAGTTGCCATATCTATGTGTACTCAACAACACAAAAATTTCCACAATGTTAATAAAGTGAATAAACATTTCAAGTCATTAGATAAATATTTACAGAATATTTTGGAATTAGTTTTGATAAACTTCCTCAAATACATTTAGAATGGGTTTGAGAAAGAAAATGAAAACAGGAATTAGAAAAGTGAGAATTGTTTTGAAAGCATTGTGATAAAAGGTGAAGAGACATGGTTAATAACCGAAGTATAATGTGGACTCAAGAAGATATTTTCTTTGATGAAAGATATTATAAAATGTTCAAATGCATACATATACTTTTATATATGTCATAAAATGTTAATATAATTCATTAGGTTGAATGATGGACGTAAGAAAATGAAGGGGAAATTTCTGAACTGTATTCTTGAATTAGAAACAAAATAAAGGTTCTAGTGGTTAAATATTATAAATGACCCCATATATATGCACAAAAGTTGTGTCATCGTAATGATTGTAAATGTAACAAATACAAGCACATATAGATGGAGATGTGATTACAGTGCTGTGTGGAGTGTCTAAGTAGATTTTATTTTTTCTCCATAAAGGAAGACATGGTTAAAAGTAAAGATCAGGAAATTTATGTCAAATACTGAGGAAAGAGGAAAAAATACAGAATAGTTTTCATGAGAGAATATTTGGACTAAGGACATATGGTATGAGTACAGGCCATAATTGTGTGAATTATTCCTGTGTGCACTCATGTTCATATCTCTTCTTCCTGAGTAAAATAAAGATTACTCTTTGGAGCTCCCTTGCATGTAAGTGAGTCCACGAGATGCTACCTACCAAGAGGCTATAAATTTCCAAGGCATATATAAATTCTGATTTGAAGTACAGTGGAAGCCACCTTTTGAAATAATGTCATCAAACAGAAGATGAATTCTTCTTGCTGAATTGCAGGTCAATGGTGAGGTAACATGATTAAATGACAAAATTATAACATAATCACATTCATGGAAATAAAGTTATGTATGTATATGAATTGGTCATTTAAAATCTAAACTTATATTTGTTAAGTGTGTTTGTGTTGTTGCTATACTGTATACCAATGTATCCTGAAATAACTAAGCACTAAATCCAGTCTGGCACTAAGGGTCATCACTTTAAAAGTGGTTTCGCAGTGATAGAAAGCCCCTGAGTTCCATCCCTAGTGGCTCCCCTAAGTACAATAAGCAAAATGAATGAATAAATAAATCTTAAAACATTAAAAGAAACATTAAAAATGAAAGAAAAAAAGTGGTTTCTCTAACTAAATGCAGTGACATAGGCCCAGGCACAAGTTGTGAGTAATATTGGCTTTTCTTCAGGGAAAAAAAAAGGAAAAGCAAGACAGAAGCAAAAAAGTTAAATTAGTGTACAATTAAAATAGTTGAATAATAAAACAATTTAAACTGGGTTAGGTAAAAAAGACACAAGAAAGATAAAATTTGGTTAAAAAGATTCAGGACAAAGGATTCATGAGTCCCGATAAGCTCAGGGAGTGTTTGTTTTGAGGTAATAGCAGAAAAGAGATAAAAAGATGTAGATGATGGAAAGAAAAGCGGGTACTTGCAATGGCAGTGTTTGAGAGCCAGGATATGGACAAGTCCATGGCATGCCTACAAGAATAAGGGGCTAAGAAATTTGAAAGAGAAGGATTAACAAATTGAAAAGATGGGATATTTAAATGATCAAAAATTTTGAACCAATGAATAACAGTGACTGATGTACAATGGACCCTATAACTTGAAGATACATATCTTTTCAAAGCTACTGAATTTTCTTCTATTTTTTTTTGTAATTCTTTCTTAAATATTTCTCTGTTAAATTTTTCTCCTAAGTTTGTTACTGCTGTACTATCATATTTGATTACAACTATTATATTATAACCATTTCTTTATTCCCCTAAATTTGGAAAAAAATTAAGCTACTGTTATAGTTAAAATATTCTGCCCTTTTTAATGCATTATGTACTGCTGGCATTGCATAAAATAACTGGAAATGAGTATTATTTTTTTAATAAGTATGTTATTTTACCTAAAATTAAAAGACATATAAGAACTATGGAACAGAAAAATAATGTTCTGCAAACAATCAACATCACTTAATCCTTTATAAGCTTTCCATGTAACAAAGATGTACTTTATGCTTTTTTAATGTATACAGATTTCTATGTTGGTATTCAGCATTTTAAAAAAAAGCTTTCTCTTTGGTGTTTCTTATGTTTACCTCTTAAATCCAAAGATGGTTATACTCCACTTCATCCTTTCTTACTACAGAAATAGGAAGAACAAGCCATTATATATAATAAATATATGCATACATATTTTTATATTTCACTTCTACTCCTAAACTATAAAAACAATGTAGTAAATTATATAATGTATTTTAGATATCATCTAATATATGATCATATTAGTATGTAATATATTTTATATTTTTGTTTCAAACATCAAAATATGTATTTATATACTGTAAACAAAATATGAAGATTATTATAAGCAATAATTATCAGAAATATCATAGTAAATAAATAGCTTATGCTAGATGTCAACATTTGAAATTGAAAAATGAAGAACAATTTAATTACAAATTCTTAGTACAATAATCATGGATTAGAAAGGATTATTATTAATATAGTGTGCATGATTAATAAATTTATATTGCATTTATTTATAAGAATTAAAATTTTGTAACTATTAACCTAGACATCACATTGAGTTTAAGAATAAAATCCTATGCAATTACAGAATGAATACAACACACATATAAATGTTAAAAAATCTTAAACTTATTAAAAATGATTATTCTTTTGAATATTAATGTAACATAAACACAGATAAAAAAGAGAAATGGCTAAGAATACCAATTGCTCAAGAGAGATAGTTTGAAGTCTAATTGAAAGAGCATTTGTTAAATCAGGACAAATTGAGGCCTCTCCTTAAAACAAAAGGGCTTATTAATTTTTAAATTATTATGAAAATGTTAGTTATGATTCAAGAGACTTCAACCTAAATATGAATACATGAATATATGGATATAAATAATTTCACTTTTCCTTCAATAAAGCATGTAAAAGCAATGTTTAGAGAAGAATACGCTTTTTGACTATAAGATCACAATTATAAAACAAAATGTATTATTTTATTTGAAAAATTTTAAAAAGGATAAAAAGCCAATTATTTTGAAACTATCACCCTTGTCATGGGTACTGTTATTTATAAACTTACAAACCTAGATTTGTCTGATAAAATATATTTCGTAATGAGAGAAACTGTATTTTGTAGATATTTAATTGCTTTTAAATAATCATAATATAAGGTCTGGGATTGTAGCTCAGTGGTAGAGTACTTTCCTCACACATGTGAGGCACCTGGTTTATTCCTCAGCACCATATAAAAATAAATAAATGAATAAATAAAGGTATTGTATCAATCTACAACTAAAAAAAATTACAATAATACAGAAAAATGTATTTTTCTTTTGTTTGCTTTGCATTATGGAATTTTGCTTTATTTTATGATTAAACTTACATTTAAGAGTTCATCATTTTTCTCCTGAGAAATATGTTCTGCAAATCACTTTTATAATAAAATCTGTCCAGAGTATATGTAAAAATCGCTACATTTGAAAATATCTCTTAATTATTACAATATTTTCTCAAAGTTTAACAACCTTTTAAATTTCAAGTGTTTTGTAATATTCTAAAGATAGAAAATAAAATTAAAAATTCATAGGAACTAGAAGGATGGGGGAGATGTCAGAGAAAGGCAGCAAGGCTCAGCAGCTCCTCAGCACAAGACTCAGAAAGCAGGAAGACTGCCCCTCCGCCAGGTATGTAACAAAGGAATCTCAGTGAAACATAACACTGAACTGTAATAAAGAAAAGATTGTAAGCTCCATAAAGTTGGTAACTTGAGCATAAGAAATAATACCTTAGAGATGTGCCAGTTCCCACCACTGGCAGAACAGTTCAGAACAGATGGATGGCCAGTGGATAAGCAATTAATAAAGAAAAATTAACCCAGGGAAACCTGTGGTTTAATAGGAAGTCTGATTTTAAAGTATGCAGTGTTGGTAGGGGAAGTGTCTCAGAGAAAAGAAATCCAAAGTGGCCACTGGGGTGAAAATATTCTGTGGGGACAGTGAACCCACCACAAAAAGGAAATTACCAGCAACTCATGAAAAAATTCCCAGAGAATGCCCAAACCAGAGTCTGAAACAGGCCTAAGGAACATTTTAAATGGACCAGTCAACCCCTGCATCCCAATGGAGAAAAATCCTATAATAGTTCCTGTTCCATAAGAGCTATTGTGAAAATGCTCACTGTGGTCACACAAGCGCATCTGCAGTCCAGGGCAATTTTCAGATAAGTCATAGTCTTACTAGTGAAATTGAAATCTGTGGAGGCTTAGTCTGTACTCCTTAAATGTGGATTTTTCTTGAATCCCATCAGAGATAAGAAAGTTCCACACCAATAGGGGAAGGGTACCAAACCTCAAATGCCCATGAGCAGAGTTTTAAAATGAAAATTTTAAAATGAAAATTTTAGGAATGAAAGTGTCCAGAAAGCCTCCTCAGAGGGGTGATGATAAACGAGGATAAGCAAAATGCAGTATATGCATTATGTTTTCAGAAGCACTGAAATAGACAATTAGATAAATGGGACAGAATAGAGATGCAGAGACAGACCCACACCCAGCAGTCAAGCCACCAATAAGGAGAAAGTTTTCAACAAATAGTGACTTAATGACTGCATATTCAAAAGAAAGAAAATGAACCTCAATTTCTGTTTTACCCCACTCACAAAAACACACTAAAAATGGATTGTGGTTCAAAGTATTAAACCTTCCAAAGCTTCTCTACAAAAGCACTGGAGAATATATTCACACCCTTGGTAAGATAAAAACAAAGACTTTTTTTAGGAGACAAAACATTGGCAAATCAAGCACTTTATTTCCTCAAAAGACATCATTAAGGAAGTGAATAAATAAGTCTCAGACTGGGAAAAATGTTTGCAACATATATATCTGAGGAAAGAGTCATATGCCAAATATATGAAGAACATCTACAAAACTGAGAATTAAAAGAATAGTAACAGTTAAAAGAGATCAAAAGACTTGAAGTCACTTCATAAGGAGAAAGATAGATTGTTAATAAATGCAAGATGCTAAATATCATCTCTCATTAATTGTTAAGTTAGAACAATATATTTGCTTTAAATTGAATGTTAAAATAAAAATGATCGACAGCACCTAATATGTAGACAGGTATATAGGTAACTAGGACTCTCATAGTGCTCATGGAAGTGTAAAGTGAAGCAACAGCTTTGGAAAACTGTTTTTCAGTTCTTTAAAAAGTTAAACTTACATTTATACTGTGCCCCAGTAATCCTGCCTTTAGATATTTACCCAAGAACAATGACTGCAGTTCCTTCCCCCAACCCAGCAAGGGACATTTTGCAATGTCTGGAGACATTTTTCAATGTTGCAATGGGTAGTGTTCCTGGCATCTAGTGGTAGAGGGCAGGGGTGCTGCTAAACACCTTGCACTTCATGAGCCAACCCCATACAAGAAAGAATTTTCCACCTCAAAAATTAATAGCATTGAGGTTGAGAAACGATGGCCTACACTAAAATTTGTAAATGTGGGTTCTTAGTGGCTTTACCTATAGTAGCCCTCAAATGGAAAATTTTAAATATCCATCAATAGGTGACTGGATAAACAAATTATGGTATGTTATACAATGTGCTAGAAATCAGAAATATAAAATATGTAACAATATGGATAAAATTTAAAAAATATTTGGCAGTGAAAAAAGCAAAGCTTAAACAAATATGTGTTTGATTCCATTTACATGAATGTCTAGGAAAGATAAAACAAAAAGAGCAAATCAGTGGTTTCCTGCAACTAAAGGCAGAGAGTGGTGACTAGTTGCAAAGGGCAAGAGGGAACTTTTTAGAATTATGGCAATGTTTTCTATTTCGATAGTGGTTGTGGATACTTTGGAGTACACTTTTGTCAAAATCCATTGAAATGATCTCTCAAAATGTGTGAATCTTATTGCATATTAATTTTGCCTCCATAAAATTGATTTAAAAAAAAATAAAACCCACTGAAGTACAATCCCCAACAACTGAAACTCCAATCTAGCATTCTGCCTAACCCCCACTAAGGATCACCCAATTTGTCAACACTCCCCAGTCTATCCTACCCAAAACTGGGAGATTGGAAGCTACTACACCCAGCTGGAAGCTACATGAGGAGCTCAAGGACCATGGCTGAAAATCCAGAGCCACAAATAAATATAAGAATAAAGTTTCCTCCCTGACAACAGATTTGACCACCACAATGGAAATATGCCCTCAATGTGTCATTAAGGTATTTTTTCTTTTTCTTTTTTAAAATTTTCCCATTTTTGTGCTCCTTTTAAATTTTAACATTTTTGAAACATTTTATCATATTGTATAATTCTTTACTTTTTTCATTTGATGATTTTGTGTATGAGTGTGTGCATGTGTGTATAGTGTACATTTTCACCACATGTATAGGTCCGAAAAATATATACATATGACATATATATTCATATAATTTTTCTTTCACATTAAAAGTTCTCTCTTGCCTATATTCATTATCTAGTCTACATTTAACTTAGGTGGGGTATGATTTATGATCTTACTGGTTCATTTATACTTAGGTTCAGGGCCTTCCTATCTTTCCTTCTTCACTCTCTTCCCTCAGTAACAGCCCAAATCTCCTATTTCCTCCTTCTCACTTTTTTTTCTTTTTTTCCTTTCAATTAAATTTTATCCTTTATTCTTTATAACAACATTTGCTCCCTATCTCCTGCCTCTCCTCAGGCAGCTTTTCAAACACTTCAAACTTCTCTTGCATTGCTTCCCTATTTTCTCTTAAGAAACTGTAATACCACTATATAATAGAAATTATATAGATCATGTAATTCTTATCCCATTCAATTTTTGTGATTATTAATATAGTGGATAACACACTAGACACTTGATGTTTAATGCCTGATTTAGCTCATAGTTTTTTATCATTGGTACTGTTGCTAAACACTGACCACACCATTCCTATATAGGTTGCAATTAGTGGTATAGATGTCAAAGTAGACAATGGACATGTATCTTAATGATGTATATATATCTGTGGCTGATATTAGTGTCATTTCTGGCCCTACCCTCCTCTAAGAAGGACTGGAAAGAGATTGGGACATACCAAGATCACAGAGGAGAGATTCTGCTGCTGAGAAATACATTTCAACCAAGCAACATTGAATCTCAACCCACACACAATCTATCCCCACCGATGCCTTTACATTATTCCAACTCAAAGAATGAGGAGACAAAACCAGCAAGAATCCAAGTAGAAATTTTCATTAAGGGACTTCAGGATTCATCACTTGATATCTACACATTTCCAAAACAGAGAGAAGTCCCAGAAGAAATAAGTTGTATACACAAAAGCACATGCATAAAAAGGAAGAAGAGGAATTCATCTCAATTGATACAAGTCCAAGACCTCTGAAAACAGCAACAAAAGCTTCTCTAAAAATTCAAAATCCTCCAAAGAAGGATCCTACTGATAGAAGGTGAATAAAATCCCAGGTAAAGATTATTAAAAATGATTATTAAAATATTAATGAAATAAAAGATCTAGGGAGTGAATTATTATAGAAAATACAAGAAATAAAAGACCACTTTAATAAAGAAATAGAAAGAGTAAAAATAAACCAATCAGAGCTCTTAGAAATGAAAGAAACAATCAAATTTAAAATTCACTTGAAAGCATCATTAACAGATTAGATTAAGTAAAAAAAAAATAGAACTTTAAGCCTTGAAGACAGAATTTAGGCCATGAAGATAGAGTATATAAACTTAAGTACACATAATACAATAATGGAAAAATTCAGAACATAAATAGAATGTATAAGAACCCTGGGACAACATCAAAAGATGAAATTTTTGAATCATTGAGATATAAGAGAACACAAAGGTAAAAATTAAGAATATTTTCACCAAGACAGTTACAGGAAGATTTTCCATTTCAGAAATGAGATAAACATCAACATACAAAAGATATACAGGAACTCAACAAACTTAATCAAATGAGAAGCTTTTCAAGACACATTATAATAATAAAAAAATTGCCTAACATAGAAAATAAGGAAAGAGTATTAAAAGCTGCAAGAGAAAAACGTCAGTTAACATTTAGAATCAAATTGATAATGCTTGCTTCTAATTTCTCAATTATTCCCTGAAAATCAAGGAGGACCTGGAATGAGATATTCCAAGCTCTAACACAAAACTGTTGCCAGCCAAGTTTACTACACCCAGTAAAGCTCAGTTTCAAATTCAAAAGGGAAATAAAAATTTTCCCTAACAAATATAAACTGAAAGAATTCATGACCACCAAGCCAGCACTACAAAGAATACTCAAAGATAAACTGTACACCGGGAAACTCAAATGTGAATGAAGACAGTATTAAATATAGCAAAACATAAAAATGGCAGCAAACCACAAACATGACCATACTAACACTGAATGTCAATGGTCTCAACTTCATAATTAAAAGTCATTAATGAGCAGAACAGGGAAAATAGCCATGTTGTTTATTAGAAACTAATTTTATAGGCAAAGGCACCTACAGACTGAAAGTAAAAAGATGGAAAAATAGCATTCCACACAAATGGACCCTTAAAAGAAGCAGCAGTAACTATATCTGATAAAGCAGGCTTTACACAAAAATTAAATCAGAAGAGTCAAAGAAGGCCACTACATCCTGGCAAAGGGAACAATCCAACAGGAAGATTGAATGATAGTGAATATTTATGCCCCAAATGTCAGTGAACCCAATTACATTAAAAAAAAAACTTCATGGTATTAAATCTCAGAGATATTCCAACACAATAGTACTGGATGATTTCAACACAACTTTATCAGCAACAGACAGATCACCAAAACCTAAAATCAACAAAATATCTCCAACCTATATAATACTATAAATCAAATAAAACTAACAGAAATCTACAGAGTATCTCATTCCCAAGCAGCTGAATTTACCTTCTTTTCAGCAGCTTATGGAACATTTTCCAAAATAGATCATACCCTAGGTCACAAAGTAAATCACATAAAAATGCAAAATAAAAATTGAAATAATTCCAGGCATCCTAAAAGATCATAATGAAATGAAATTAGAAATCAACAGCAAAAAAAATAATAGAAACCAAATAAACACATGGAGTATGAATAATAACTCTTAAATGAAGAATGGATCACAGAAGAAATGAGAGTAGAAATTAAGCAATTCATAGAAATGAACAAGAACAGAGATATAACATATCAAAAATCTCTGAGGGGTTTTGTTAAAAAGATATTTATTTATTTATTTATGTGTAGATGGACACAACACAATGCCTTTATTTTTATGTGGTGCTGAGGATCGAACCCGGTCCCACCCATGCTAGGTGAGTGCTCTACCACTGAGCCACAATCCCAGCAACACCCACCCCCGGAGGTGTTTTGTACAGTTCTAAAAGGAAAATTTATAGCTCTGAGTGCCTACATTCAAAGTTAGATTCCAAATAAATAAGCTATATTCCACCTTAAGGCCTTAGATAAAGAAAGGACAAACTAATTTCCAAATCAGTAAAGGATATGAAATATTTGAGAATTTAGAAAAAAAAAAAACAACACATAAGATGAATGTAATTAAAGAGTTGGTTCTTCAAAACCATTAATAAGACCGATAAATCCTTAGCCAAACTAACCAAAAGAAAGAAAGAACATCTAAGTTAACAAAATTAGAGATGAAAATGGAGATATCACAACATACCCTTTTGAAATCTAGAGAATTATCAGAACCTGTTTTGAAAATTTATCCTCCAATAAACTGGAAAATATTGAAGACATCAACAAATTTCTAGACATATATGGCCTGCCCAGATTGAACCAGGAAGACACAGAAAATCTAAACAGACCAATACAAAATAATGAAACTGAAATAGTAATTAAAAGCCTTCCAAAAAAGAAAAACACAAGGGCTGGGTATATAGTTCAGTTGGTAGAGTTTATCTAACATGTACAAAGACCTGGGTTCAATCCCCAGAACCATTCCCCCCAAACAAAAACAAAAACAAAAAACAAAAAACAGAAAAGCCCAGCTCCTGTAAGCCCTTTCAGCTGAGTTCCAACAAACCTTTAAAGAAGAACTAACTCCAGTAGTTTACAAGTTATTCCATGAAATTGAAAGGGAGGGAACACTCCCAAATACATTTTTTTTGGTACTAGGTATTGAACCCAGGGGAATTGTACCATCACTAAGTCATATCCCCCGACCATTTTATTTTTTGTTTTGACACAAGTTCTCACTAATTTGCTTAGAGCCTCACTAAATTGCTGATGCTGGCTTTTAACTTTTGATCCTTGTGCCTCAGCCTCTCAAGCCACTGGGATTACAGGCTTGCCCCACCATGCCTGACTCCAAATAAACTGTATGGATCCAGTATAACCAGACAAAGATGCATAAACCAATATCCATGATGAACATAGATGCAAAAATACTTAATGAAACATTAACAAACTGCATTCATAAACATATCAAAAAAATAATACCATGATCAAGTGCATTACATCCCAGGAATGCAAGGTTTGTTCAACATATACAAATCAATAAATGTAATTCACCATTTAAACAGAATTAAGTACAATAATTAAGGATGATCTCAATAGATGCTTAAAAGACCTTCAGTAAAATCTAGCACTCAATGATGTTAAAAATGCTGGAGAAGCTAGGGATAGAAGGAACTTACCTTAACATTATAAAAGCTATTTATAAGAATCCCAGCCAGAGTCAACATCATACTCAATGGAGAAAAATTAAAAGCATTTCCTTCAAAATCAGGAACAAAACAAGGATGGCCCCTCTCACCACTCTTATTCAATACAGTCCTCAAAACATAAGCCACAATGATCAAGAAAGAGAAGGAAATGAAAGGGATGCAAATAGGAAAAGAAGCCAAACTCTCTGCTGACAAATTGATTCTATATCTAGATAACCAAAAAATATTTCACCAGAAGACTTCTAGAGCTTACAAATGAGTCCAGCAAAGTAGCAGGATGCAAGATCAACAACCATAAATTAATAGGTTTTTGATACTCCAACAGTGATTCAGCCAAGCAAGAAATCAGGAAAACCATCCAATTCACAATAACCTCAAGAAAAAGAAAACACTTGGGAATTAATCAAACTAGAGAGGTAAAGATCTTTACAATGAAAATTACAGAAAACTGAAGAAAGAAATTGAAGAATTTAGAAGATAAAAAGACATTGCATGCTCTTGGATAGGCAGAATTAATATTTGTCGTACTGCCAAAAGCAATATACAGATACACGCAATCCCCATCAACATACCAATGACATTCTTCACCTACTAGGACACTAACAATTAGAACTATGTTTTCATCAGGGATATTCTAAAGCATTTATCTTACAAAGATTCACATCACAGTTTTCACAGTAGATTAATCCTATACCAGTTTCTTGAGAAAAAATAAGATTCCTTTTCTTTGGTGGCAGAGGTTGGCAGCAGTATAAATATATTTATGTTGGCTGGAAAGGTGATAATTTAGGAAACCCAAATTTTAAGATTCATCTTATTAGTAAATTCCAGAAATGATCCATTTTTTTGGCCTTCCTTCTTTCTGACAACTATCATGTGTCCATGTCAGACATTAAATTTTGTTTTACCACTCTTTGAAACTCCATATCATCACAATCTATGGTCCACATTAATATGCAAAAGTGTTCTATTATGGAACATGAGCATTGTGTCTAGATGGCCTGCTTTTTATTTTAATATACTGCATATAATTAGTCACCAATCCAATTAGTATCATACAGAATAGCATAAATGATTCTTCAAGTTTCATATTAGAAATAGACATAGATCTTGCTCAACAAAAAAAATGGCTGCCACTTTTGTCACCTTCCTTTATCCACAAGTGCTGCTACATTTCCATCAATTGTCAACATCTCTATTTTCTCAAAGCTTTTAGTATCATGGTATTCTATTATGTTTTTATATCACACTCAAGTGTTGAGGGCCATAGCCCAGTCTGGATGACACATGACATTTTGCCAGAAGGGAGTGGTGACACCAGCGAGCCATTGAGATGATGATGGTTATGTTAAGCTGTGTATTCAATTGTATATTAGACCTTTACACTCCTATAATAGGGTGGCTCTTGCTGCCTAGGGCGCCCTCTACTTTGGAGTTCCCGTTGAGTTCTCGCAGGGTTCCGAGAGTGAGTGTGTGCACAGCCCGGGGGAGGGAGAGAGAGTTCCCGGGGAGCGTGTGTGGAGTGCTGGTGGAGTTTGGCAATAAAGAGTTGCTGTTTTGAACCTACAAGTGCTTCCTGGCGGCTCAGTTATTTGTGCCCAGTCACACTGCGGCATTTGGTGGCCTGTGCTGGGAATGCCTGAAGCTTGGGGGGAGTGAAATTGCTCGCCCCTGAAGGAGAGTGAAAGAATGGGTGACCATTTCAAAAAACAATGTGTTCTTGTTTTGATTTGTTTTGTTTTTGTTTCAAGCTACCTGTCCCTAGAACTTTCTCAGGCAAACTGGAAAAAATGGTTGGCTCAAGGTTTGAAGTTGTTCATCCCTGAGGAAGAGATAGAAATAGACCACAAATTCACATGTCAAGAAAATAGGAAAATTGATACAACAATTTTTTGTTCCATTTTTGTCTCATTCTGTTTCTGTTTTGTTTTGAGTTATCTTGTTGGGTTGCGTTATCTTTATAGTAGATTAGAAATTAGTAAAAAAGAAACCAAAAGAGTGTTAAGTAAATTGTTAGAGGTTCAGACTATGGAGGAAGACATTTTACATCAAGTAAAAGAGAAGGTCTCTTGAGCTAGTCAGAGAGAGGAAGAAAATTTAAAGGAGGAAGGCCTATCAGGGAAAAAGTTACAACAGGAGGCTGCTACTAACACCTTTCTATCACCAGAGGGCATAAATGTCCAACCAACAGCTCCACCTATGGAGACAACATATGCTGGGAGGCCCCCAACCCCCGTAGTTGATAGATGGGATCCTGAAACGGGACCTCAAAGATTAGCATGCCCTGTACTTGAGCAGGCAGGAGGGAAGCAAATTCACCGTGCTTTAGATTTCAAAACAGTGAAGCAGTTAAAGGAGGCTGTAACAACTTATGGTCCTCAAGCACCCTTCATTGTAAGCATGGTCGAATCCATTACCAACTTGGACATGACGCCAGCAGACTGGGCTAGTATGTGTAAAGCTGTGCTAAATGGAGGACAATACCTTTATAGAAGGTTGCCAATGAGGAATTTTACACTGAGACGGCTAGGCGAAATGCAGCAGCCGGTTATCCTCAGAGAAATCTAGATATGTTGTTAGGAAAAGGACCTTATGAGG